>NW_015387504.1:0-54855 GCF_001527695.2 Protobothrops mucrosquamatus | reverse complement strand
AAAAATGCTGGTCTAGTAGTTAGACCCAAACATCACAGAGTACAGTAGCCCTGCAAAAATAGGGTCCTTCCCGACACTTTAATTCTGTCCCTTTTAAAAAATCATTTTTCTAATTCCTTATGGTATACAGAGGTAAGATGATATTCGGGTAGAAGGAGAGTGAGGTTGGATATGCCTTTTCCCAGTCATCCAGAGTAGCTCCTTCCTTATGCTACTGCAATTTTCAAACAATTTTTTGTTCTTAACATAGATAATCGCCATTTTCAAAACTGAGATCCCTGGCGAGATAGTTGAGTTACTTTCCGCCACTACATAAATCAACACAGTCCTTGGTTTCTTTGATGATCTAACTACCAGTAGATCATCAGGAAAATATTATTTCAAGAATATACCATTCCTTGTTAATGAGTGCTGCAAATTTGTGAGCAACAAAAATATGAATGACAAACAGACAAGCAGCAAAAAAGTATAAAAACTCTCTGCTAGTGATCCAGAGCTTTGTAGCCCAAATGTAGCAATCCAACTTTGTCTCTGTAGTAGTGAACACATTTCCTAACTAATAACCAATTTGCCCTTTCTATTTTCTGCTCCAAATTTTCTACATAATTCTGCCTATATTATTATATCTTCCCTTTCATAATATTAAAAAAATTGAAAACCCCATAACTTATATAGCTTCAAATCCCCCTAACATTAGACATAGATCCACTTACATTGGTACAATTGGAAATGTTTCCAAATGTTCTCCTAGGCATCTACAATTCATTTGCTTTTGCTTCATAAGCATTTTCATGAATATAATCTCAATTGTGTTCTAGGAATATGGCTATCATAGAGAATATGATATCACTTTGTTGGTTGTATCTTAGATTTATGATCGTATCTTATGATTTATGAATTATCACTGTTGCTTGTTTGTACACTGAGAGCTTATGCACCGGAAACAAATTCCTTGTGTATCCAATCACACCTGGCCAATAAATAATATTCTATTCTGTTCTGTTCTGTTCTGCTCTGCTCTGCTCTGCTCTGCTCTGCTCTGCTCTGCTCTGTTATGGTCTAAAGCAAGCAAATGTCTGAAGTCTACATTCTCACTTCAAGGCAATTCTGGCCATCTCTATCCCACCTCTACTCTTAAGCTGGTAGTAAAATTAATTTATAGGTGAATCATAGAGCAGTATAGGGGAAGTATCCACAGAGAAGGTAAGTGACTTGGAAATTTCTTGCATATTGTACAGTATATGGATTATATTCTAGAGTTCTGCATGAATTGTTTTAAAAAGGAATGAATAAGGATATAAACCTGAAGATACATGTATAGCCTGAATATCTTAGAGTCCAGCCTAAATGCCTGTTACCAACATCTTATTAGGCATATTATTGTTATGACACTTCTGACTGCATGAGTGGAAAGTAATAGGTACTGGAAGCTTGGTTTCTCTTAAAACCTGAGTTATCATAGTGTTCACAGGGGCTGAAGGAGAGGCTGTTTGCGTGTGTGTATTCAAAGCACAGGGACAGAACCTGACGCTCATAACAATGCACTCCTTTAAATCCTAATATTCAGGTACACATAACACTAGGTTCCTGTACCTCTTATATCTGGACTCTTATCCACATATACTGCTGCATGAATGACCATAGAGGCAATGAACCATATGGAAATGAGAGATCTAATATGGTAAATGTTTATGAGAATTACTCTCATACTCTATCAATAGAAATAGCGAGTTAACACTAAGATACCACTATTTCCATGAAGATAGGTTTCTGTTCACAATTACACACAAACCACAGAAGTTAATGACTTATGGCCACTGCTGACCTTGGGCTGACTCTGAAAAAGTAGTCCAGATGTGAAAGTGGCCATACAATGTGGCCTATTAATTACACGAGAGACCAATTCAGACTCTGAACACTGAGTCTTGGGATTTCTGTTTGTTTTATTATTTGATAAACTCAAGCCTTAAATGCTAACCCTTGGAAGCAATGTATAAGAGTCCATGAGCTGAAGAGGCAACAGGCATACCACTTTCTTTCTCAAGTTCACACACCCCTCACCTCCACATCTTCCATAGTCTATACTTCAGCATAATACAAGAGAAATGGGGAAAGGAGACAAGGAAGGCTACCCACCCACCCCCATGCTGAGCCTGAGTAGACTTTGTGAGAAAGCTTCACTCCATCTGCAGCCTAGCCCGGTGGGAGTCAATTAATTCTGAATAACCTAAACCGACAGAGGTATTTGCATTCACAACCTGACTGATGACCGTATAAAATTGATTTATGAAATGAAGTGCTTCCCCACCCCTTATCCCCGATTCAGGCCATAATTGATTATATGTGCTGCAACGAAATTAAAGAAAAGAAAAAAAAATTAAAAAAGAAAAGAAAAAAGGGAGGCCTCCCAGGCATTGCTCTATATTCTCAAAGTTTCCCGGGATTAGCTGTTCTATTCATCACTTATCATTTTTTATTTAAAATCTTGCTTCCCATCCCCTTTGCTGATGCCCAACTTTTGTTACATTAGCTGCTTCTCACGATAATGTGCTGCACAGTGAAAACTACAAACAAAAGCTATAGCAATCAGGATAAGTGCAGTTTGGTTGGTTTAAGGAATAAGAACTTTATTTGGTATGATTTCATATTGTGTGAATGTGTAGCAAAAAGACTTTTCAGTATGGATATGCCAGGTACTGCCAAGAGTGATGTTGACATGATACTGTGGTCCTTAAACTTGGACAAGCTGTCTTAAAATGACGGAGGGGTGCTCCATGGCAAGTTGCCCAAAGATTTTATGGTGTGGCTACCTTTGTTCATTATGTTGGTGAAAATTTGTATGAGTGTTACTCTTACAAATTTTTAAAGACTACTTTGTCTTTGGGAGAATTGCGTTATTTTGCTACACAGAAGCACAAATTACTCAACTTCATGTTCTTTAAGTGCTGTTAGAAAAACATCTTTTTTTCCCCTCACACATCTAATGAACCATACCCACACATGGACAAATGACAAGTGGCTCAAGGGGTCCAAGAGGACTTGACATTTGATGCAGGAGAATCACTTGCTATACACTTAATGTTATGCCACAGTGGCAGCACTGGCCCTTAGTCTCCAGCTAGCTATTCTAGATGCCTTGCCTGGCAGCAAGCGGGTATAGCTGCTGGTGAGAACATTTTGCCTAGTATCAATGTGCTGCCTGCTTCACTCTACCTAATGGTGGGCTGATTTCATGGTAATGCCAGGACTAATAAAAGAGGATATTTATATCTCAGGGTTGTACCAGTAGCGCTTGGTGCTCTCTGAGCTTCATGGTTTTCTTGCAGACACTTCGTTAGTCAACTAGGTAAGGTTTCATTAGTCAAGTAGGTAACAGTGCTAGGTAATACTAACATTGATGTTACCTAAGTGGGTAATGAAACATCTGCAAGAAAACAATCAGCCTCAGAGAATACTAAGGACTCCACAATACCTAGACTGTTTTATTCAGCATTTTATGTGTGACAGAATTTATACATAATGTTTCATGGGCTCATACCTCTCACTAACACCAAACCAAGTGCTTTGTGGTTTATCCTGATATATATGAACAAGCGTACTACTTGTAGGTATAATATATATATATAGTGTAATTACATTTTGTACAGAACTGGATAAAACCAAATGCAGTTTTTTTTTACAAAGGGAGATAAGCTGGGGGCATTTAAAATAGCCACAACAGTAAAAATCCTCAAGTTTAACATAAGATTTATTTTTCCACATTTATTCTACATTTTAACATTCTAAAGTGGACAATAAATAATTTGATAAATCTGGATGGTACATTTTGGTCTGCAGGAAATTATTTGGCATGGTTAAGTCCCAAGGGAAAGGGACTAGTATCCTTGCAAATACAAAAGTAACATTCTAGATGCTCATATAGCATGCTTTGCTCTGAAATCTAGTTTTCTGCATATAGATAAGTCTTTTCTTTATTGGAAACTGCATTTTGAAGTGGACCCAGCCTTGGAATGGTTTTAACCAGTTTCTCAATTAGTTAGAATTACCTCAGGGACTGTGCTTCATTACTATTTACATGTGGGAAGTTAACTGCTGCTCATATTGAATTCAGGAGTCAGCCTGTATCAGCGAGACAACAAGTAAGGAGGAAGAAGAGACAATAGGACCAAACAGGCTGATCTCATGCAAAGAAGGACAGCAATGCTGGCTTGAGACACTGGCTGCCTCAGTAAGACTCCCCTCCCTGAAGCCAGCACTCCTAAAATGTTATGGGAACATGTTACTTGTAGATACTTTCCAGTGCAATCTGAAGCAAGCTGCATCCTCTTGTAGGCAGACTCTAAATGAGAAGGTTTGCTTCTGTATGGGAACCCTCCTGCCCCAGTTTTAATCCAGCCTGGAAATTACCCATCTGCCATCTTAGAAGGGTGCCACCGTCTCCTAAGAAAACTCTTATTTCTGCTCTTCAGTTGAATGAATGTAATATTTTCTACCCCAAAAGGTTTTACATTCCTGAGGTTGGAAAGCAAAGAGGGGTCTTCTCTTTAGTGCTATTGAAGAGAAATAGTTGGCAACCACAAGAATCTTAGTTGATGCAATTTATGTCATCTGTCCAAGCCCAACAGCAGCTTCTTTACAAATGTTAAAATTATTAAGAAGTCTCTGTTCTTATCTGCTCTGTAAACAAACAAACAAAGTTTTGCCATTTGCTGTTTCACAAACTGAGATTTAGTCCTTCTCTTCCCTGATAAATAGGGGCTAGCATGATGGATACCTCCTAGCAACTTGGAGACTTTTCTGCTTTATTCTTTTTTAAAACAACTAGTTGGCACAAATAGAAACAGCTTTTACTAGTTTTGTCTACTTTTGTGTTTATTATGCAAATATTGCTTTGTGGTATATATAGTAAATACTTATGGTCATCTTTTGGAAAGGTCTCACTTGAATTAAGAACATTCTTAGGTCTGTTCTATGCTTGCAAATCTGTCTTTTCAGATTAACATAATAGTTGTTGTGCACAGATAGAAAATCACAGCCCCCAAAATATTTGGGTGAGGATTAAAATGAGGCAACCATCTTCCAGTTATAATAAGAGCATTTCATTAAAAAATATGATACTCAGTTTATTACCTCAAAACTAAAGCCTGAATCTGAAGAATTTTCCTTGCATCTTTAGTGGGAATAAAATGAGTCTTCACTATCACACACAAAACCATAATACCGCAAAGTATGTATATTCCTGACACATAGCCAGAACAATCCAATGACGTGGTATAGCAGAAGAAACGGAAATATATATATATCTCTATGTGTGTCACTGTCCTTATTTCTCTCTGCCCCAAATCTGAGGTCTGGGAGTTTTTATTTTTTTTTATTTTTTTTTAATGTAAAAGGGTCACCTGTAGGGGATTTTCAACCAGTGAGGGCTGTTGTCAGCAAAACATCTTCCAATTTAGGCTATTCTCAGTTGGAGGGGGTGGGAGGGGGGTTTCAGGAAATTCCAGCTAAGATGCTTTCTTCGGATTGCATTCTCTTTAAATGGAAATTCCATCTGTTTCTTCCTTAGGGAGGCCGAGTGCCATGGAACCGAATTACCATGGAAAGCAGACAAAAAGCGTGCATCAGATTTGTTGCTTAATTTTAGAGAAATTATGTTTCCCAGAAGTAAAGTTGCTGCTTAGCTCTCTTCTTGCCCCTAATTTCTGTTACAAAAATGGGAAAGAAAAGAATTTAAAGGACATTCTTTATTTTCCCCACAGCTGCCTCCCGAGCCCCCCCCCCTTGCTCCGGCTTGCCCAGGCATGCTGGGTAATGCCATGTATTCTTAGACTCCCAATGGCCCCCCATTCCTGTCAATTAGTTACGGAACGCTCCTGGGATTCATGCCTGACAGCTCTGGCAAAGCAGGAGAAATGGTCTCAGTAGGGAGCAAGGGGCCTGCCTTCTTTCTTCCACAAGAAATACCTTTCTCAGCAAAGCTTTGTCACAGCTGCCCCTGCCCCTATCTACACACATCCATACACACATATGTGCATGCATATTGTGCCTGATTGTGAGAACTTTTGGTACAGGACAGAACCAACTGAAGAAATGTTGACGGGCTGAAATAAAATTATTTTAAGGCCTCCTGGTTTCCCTCAGCTCCTCTGTGGCCACTCTTATGAGTGGTTCCTATTACAAAACTTCCTCTCAATTATGCAGCTCTAGGACATTTATCTCCTTCAGTCTCCGTGCTTTTCACTCTCTTACAAAAATAACACCTTGGAGGGGGGATTAGATGAGTACAAGAATTTTCTGATTATAGATTGCTGGAAAACCAATTTTAAAGTTCGTTTTCAATAGACTGTAATGCAAATTGAGGGTAAGAATGTGGTCCTGTAATACGTTCTAGAGAGAAAATTTCCACTTCTTTGTTGCTAGTTTGTTTCGTGTAAATTGGTTTCTTCTTGTATTATTTCTATTACTGCTCTCTTAATTTCTAGAACACCTATTCAACCAAGTTCCTTTTCATTTGCTCTGTCAAAAGCTTTTTGGGAGTACGGCATCCTCTAGTTCAGCCTGTAGTTCTATGCTAGTTATATTCTAAAATTGTCCTAACTTTCCTTTGCCTCCTACTCTCCAGACAAAGAAGGCCTCAAATAGAATAGAAGGAGAATGCGGGTCTGTTGCCGCTGAGCTGCTATTAGAGCTTCCCGGTGCCATGCCTAGGCAGTAGCAAAGCAGCCATGAGGGCGGGGCAGTATTCCTCTCAGAGCTTCCTCAGTCCTGACAGATGGGGAAAGGAGTCAGTGTGTTCCCCTTAGCATGTGTTTACATGTGGGCAGCTCATCTTGTCTTTCTCACTGCAGCATTAAAATGCCCTGTGATTTTTAGAGAGCATGTTTTAGACACATGACATAATACAGACTTCCTTTCACTTCACTCCACATCGTTCCTCCCCTCCAGCCTCCAATTTTGGAATGCAGGTGTACTGGTCTTCTAGAAAACTAGTAGATCTATGTTTAGAAATTGCTTGAGTGACAGATTATTGGCACAAGCATCCTGTCACTCAGGCAGCACAAAAATTCTCCAAGCTTCTGTCCTACTTGCTAAGGGAAAGACAGCTGATGATTAGGAAGAAATGAAGCCAATCAAAAATTACTGTTAAAATTTACATTAAAGTTACCTTTAGTTGTCCCACAGTCAATTGTACAGTAAAATATACAGGGACAGGACCGCTGATGATTAGATTAGAGCTTGACAGTTGGGGAAGCACAAATTATGCCAGCATACTTTTTGTCAGCTCATAGATAGCAGGAATGTATATTAATACGTTATGAGGAAGAGCCCTATGTATGTTTGTGTGAATGCTGGCTCTTAACCAGTCTCTTGAGCTATGGCAAGAAGGATCAATTCCCAGGCTTATACTTTTCAGCTTTCCTCCATACCTTCTGCCTTGACCAGAAGACTAACTGTTGAGTCTCTATTTTTATTTCTCTAGGTTCTCTGCCTTTAGCTGAATTATGGGTATACTCCACTGAAGTGTAAACGGACCTCAATAACTTTGCTAGTCTCTCCCTTTTATAATATTCATCCCCCCCACTTTCTGCAGTTGGTTTAAAATGTGCTGGTTGCTGTATTCAGTTGGTTGCCCATAGCATTATTAACAATTTGTTGGGTTAAAATTCCTGTTTTAACCTGTCCATGGCTAATTGTCATCACTGATTGTCATGCAATTATGTGGTTGCCTTATATATCAACTATTTGTTTATTGATAGCAACTATAGTATCATTTTTGGACTTAACCAATACTTAGGCCTGTTTAATAAAGTTGAGTGTCTAGCCCTGCTCATCTTGCAGTCCCCTGCATTACTACTTCTCTGTTGTCTGCTGGCCTTGTACCTTCAGATTGTCCAGGATTCAAAGAATACAATGGTCAGCTTAGTCAACAACAGTGTAAATGACTGGTGGCAGCAACAGATGTTGGAGGAACCTTTCTAGTGGTCAGAGAGAACTGGGAAGAGTGGGGTCCAATACAGTTGCATAGGTTGTGATTTCCTTGAATTGCCACTGCTTGAAAGAAAGTTTAATTAGAATAGTAGGAGGTAATGATTTTCCCTTAAGTGCATGATCAGTGTGTATACTTGGTGCATTTTTTCTTAAACAATAACAACCTTGGAGGAGATCTTGACTTACTGTACATGCCATATTTACCTATACCCTGAAAAGGCCTCCTGACTGGAACCAGTTAATAGATATAATAGAAATAATGGGCTGCCATACTACATGAGATGCTTTAGAATCAAGCCAATAGCTGTCTCATATACCTTAGTTTCATACAGCTACTGTAGTTAATAGATGTGGATAGACCTAGGTCAGGGGTAGGCAACCTTGACTCTTTTATGACTCATGGACTTCAACTCCCAGAATTCCTGAGCCAGCCAGCCTACCCCTGACCTAGGGTCCCAGAATTTTCTAATCTAGAGACAGAGAACTTCCAGGCCTTTGACTTTGAAGGTAGCTTGCAAGGTCCCTGATGCAAAGATTCTCCCCTCTAAACTCAAAATCACCTTCTATTTATACAGAAGCCTGAGATGTTTGCTCTACCTGTGTTTAGGAAAGATGGCCAGAAGGTGGAACAGATAGGGCTTCTTTTCATGAAACCATACTTTCTGTTATAGTCCAGCCTATATGCAGAGGGACATTCAGCTCTTAAGCTACATTTAGTTCCTCAGTCATAACAATTTTTATTTAGGAGCATGCTAAACATAATGTTATATGTGTCATGTGGAATCCATCCTTCCTTCCTTCCTTCCTTCCTTCCTTCCTTCCTTCCTTCCTTCCTTCCTTAATGGTGGAATTTCATGGAACTTCCATGCTGGGAAGGAGGGGAAAATGGAAGCTTTTTCTCTGAGATTAATGCCTACTTTATATGCAATATTGGATTGTGATATTGAAGTAAAAGTAGATTAAACCCATTATCTCTGTGTGTGGTAATTATAGAACTTTTCTCTGACATATACAATGGCACACATGCAATTTAAAAAGCATTGATGTAATTCCAAATGTTATATATAACATTATATTTAGGTTTACCCTAAGCCAATGGCTGTCTCTCATCTTGTGACAGCTCATTCTCAAAGTTCATTATGTATTTTTTTTTTTAATGAAGTGTTTTCTTTGGATTGAGCAGCATCAACTGGTGGTCTGGTTCAATCGGGTGTCCTTGAATTATGAGAGACAAAAAATAAAACATTATTTACCTTATACTTCTTCACATATTATTAATCTTTATCATGTCACCTTTATCTAACTACCAATATACTGGAATGTATTTTATATGTATTATTTTTACTGCTAAATAAAACCCATCAAACTTCAGTTTACAAGTATTTCTGTTCCAGAGTATACTTTTCATATTGAGTCTTTCAACATGTGTTGCCACCTGGTGGCCAGCTGGGATATAGCAGATTCTTTAGGACTGCTAATGGATTGTATGGAATAAATATTGAGAGCGTTATAGAGAAAAGATATTCCTGTCTCTTCAGCTTACCAGAAATTCCTAAAGTAATAATGGATGGATCCTGGAGATAGTCAATGGCTGTGTGTTACTCTTTTTCCCATATGTTAGGTTACACTAATGCTTTTCAAACTTGGTTGAACAAGAAGACCTCCAAGGTCCCTTCCAACTCTGTTATTCTTTTAGAAGGAGTTCAACTTCCAGAATTTTGCAGAATGCTGGTTAGGAAATTCTAGAAGTTCAAGTTCATGCTATTTAAAGTTGCCAAGTTTGAAAAACAGTAGTCTGCTCTGAGGTTCCAGGTGTCTGGGAGCTTTTCCCACCTCTTTATACGTCTCTTAAAATAAGTTTTGTCTCTTAAGAGACAGAAAATAAAACCAATAACATGTGAAGGGGCAATCCACCAAGCTTGCTAAGTAACTTTTAATATTGTCTCATCTGACACTTCATACACAAGTTTTTCTTGTATGTGCAAAGGGGAAAAGGGATCTGTATCACTATCTTCTCACCAGGCTTAGCCAGTGCCAAGACAGTCAGGATGCCTTTACATCATACCATTCATCAATAAAGAGTTGAATTGCATTTTAAAGAGGCAACATGTTCTGCAGCAGGGGTTAAAATCTGTAAGATGGTGGCTCAGGTATTGTAAATCCAAACCCCATCCCTTTTGTTCTGGTGCATATGTAAATGGGACAGATCTTAGATTATCTCTGTACCTGACATTTCCCTAGACCACCATTGCTAAGTTTCCAAAATTTGGAATTTTGTATATTCCTAGAACTATTTGGAAGAAACCAATGTAATACAGTGACTATTTTCTGTTCTGGAGGTCCTTAAGTTAGGCTTACAAGCATTTAACTATTCAATTTCTGGTAAATTGAATTCCCTCAAGCAAAATAATTAACAGGTGTTGATGCAATGATGCTAGTAAAAATGATTATATTATATTAATGGTGATATAGTTAAGATCTAAAATTGCTCCTGTTTATCTTAACCCCAACATCATTAATATAATCTAATCATTTTTATTAACATTTGTTTTTTGCAAAACAAAATTCATTGTGGAAAATTCATGGAATTTTACATGAGGTCAAGATGAAATTAATTCTCCTCCTACTTCTTCATTTTTATTTTTTTTTCTTCTCAGTTTAGAAATCTGCTAAAGAAAGAAAGAATAGGCCTCAGTGACACATATCATTGATCAGATCAGGTGTCCTTGTTGTCCCTGCTTTATACATGTGACCGGTCATTAATAATTACAGGTAATCCTTGACGTATGACCACAGTTGAGCCCCAAATTTCTGTTGCTAAGTGAGACATTCGTTAAGTGAGTTTTGTCCCATTTTACAACTTTTCTTGCCACAGTTGTTAAGCGAATCACTGCTTGTAGATTTAGAAACATGGTTGTTATGTAAATCTGGCTTCCCCATTGACTTTGCGTGTCAGAATGTTGCAAAAGGGCATCACATGACCCTCAGACATTGCAACATCATAAATAGGAGCAGTTGCCAAACATCTGAATTTTGATCATGTGACCTTGGGGATGTTGCGATGGCTGTGTGAAAAACGGTCATAGGTCACTTTTTTCAGTGCCATTGTAACTTCAAACAATCACTAAATGAACTGTTGTCATTCGAGGACTACCTGTACCTACCTTGGATTTCTGCTTGCAAAGACAACCAACAAAGTAGAAGAGTGAGAGAATTGTGTGAAATGCATTATTTCATGTTGATTGTTCCCATATCAAGCATGCTATTTTCAGTGCTTCAGCATATGACTTAGTATGAAATGTGCAGGCAATCTATTGTGCATTTTTCTCAAGGCAAGACTGCCCCTACTACACATCAGTCTTTGTTCCCTGGCATGGACTAAAGCCAAGAACATGAGGGAATGAAGAAGGCTCATAGAAGAAGGAATTTAATCCTCAGAATAAATTCTCTTTTGAGGTCCCAATAATATTAATGCCTCTGGAACAGACTGTCAACATTTCTTCAAAGGCAATTATTGTAATGAATACAGTTGTGATAAAGTATTCAGCAGGCATAGATCTCACAAGTCTGATTAGAGGGGCAATCTGTCTGGTATGAATAGCTATAATTCCCATATCATACAGGGTTCTTCTGTATCCCTGACAAATATTAGCCTTGGAAAACAAAAATTCATAAATACAAAACTACTATTTTTACTAGAATAACATTTTTTGTTTTATATATAAGTAGGTGTCCTTTCATTTTATCTAATTTTTAGATCAGGAATAATTACTTCAATAAAATATGTCAAACCTATTGAATGAATGTTCTGAGGAATTGTTTCAGCACAAATTTGATTGAAGCTACTTAATATCGTAACAGGATTCATGGATCATACAGTTGATTCCACCTATTCTGAAAATATTTGTAACTGCTGTTTGGTAATGCACCACTTCTGAGCAAATACATCCTCTTTCAAAAATCAAGCAATTCTTGACAACTACAAGCAAATCTGAGTGTGTTCATCCTTTTTCTTTTATTCAGTTTGGTTATGTTAAGCAAACTGAGCAAAGTTGCCATCTGGCTAAAAAAACAAGCAATATCAGTTGGATGTGGAGAAAGTTGACCGTGGCTTTTCATGAAACATAGCCCTCTATGTAGAAGAGTAAACTAATCAAGGAGGGAACCAATCTAAAACTAAGGAGATTTTTTTTGACAGTTAGAACAATTAATCAATGGAACGATTTGCCTCCAGAAGTTGTGGGTTCTCCAACACTGGAGGTTTTAAAGAAGAGATTGGATAACCATTTGTCTGAAATGATATAGGGTTCCCTGCTTGAGCAGTGGGTTGGACTAGAAGACCTCCAAAGTCCCTTCCAACTCTGTTATTCTGCTATTCTATTATGATGTTTTTCAGATGTGGCACTGAGAGCATACTGAGCCCATAACGTGATTTATTTACTCTCACTTCTGTCATATTATAGCCTTACATGTTGTGTAAATCTAGCTAATGGTCAGGTAATAATGAATTGTAGTTCCAATATACTTGGAAAGTCCATAGATGACTAAGGCTGGTCTATAAGCTTCTGAATCCTTGGCAGGAATATGTAACTGCATCAGTTCAAAAACAATAATATTAAAATGTCCTTAGAATGTATACACTTTTATGATTAGCAGTTAAAATGAGAATGTTTTTATTACAGGCAAAATGAGGATAAACTTCCTGCTTCAACTGGCATTCTACCCTCCAAAAAGAAAAGGTTTAGGCTGGGCAAAGCTGATCCTTGGTTGTCAGGTGAAATATTGGATATTTAGTGTCCTGAATCTGTCTTAAAAGAAACGTCATCAAGTCCCGGCTCCTAAATTTTATCCACCATATATTTCCCAAAGGAGGAAATCCTGAAGAAACACTATAGTGAAAACTTTGCTCCAGCTATAACTATGCCAGTGAATTTGCATAGCGTGGTGGGGTCTGAGGCCTAAAACACAAATATACTTGCTTGGACATGGGATTTGAAGGTTATATGAGTGTGTCATTGTGAGTTTGCTTTTTTATTATTAGAATTAACTTTATTTCTGGACACCATTATGTTTTCTATATTTTTTATGTATATTTGTCAGATTTGTCTTCATGTGCTACCCAAAGTCACAACTATGAGATGGGCAACTATATAAATTGATATAATGAATCAATAAATAAATAATAATAAATAGTTTAACCTATTCTCCATGAGAATCTTCTTCATTTTTCTTCCATACCTTTCATAGAGATAGGAAATTCATGGAATGATATTGTGTCAGCCTAGGAATTTGAAGCAAGGTGCTTATTTAAAAAGAAAGCAAAAAAGCCTTCATTTTAACCTAATTATGCTCCCTTCTTTAGTAGAATAGTTCAGCTATCATATTCCAAAGGAAAAGAGTACATAAGAAATACTAACTATTATGGTGCCAAGATAAATGCATGAGTATTCATCTGTCAAATGAAGAAAGATGTAAGAATTTGATACTGTCAAAACACCCATATTATACAAGTGGCAAATTTGAAAATAAAAATAAAATTTAAAAATAAAGAAAATAAAGCAAATTGAATAGAAGGAGAAGTGCTGGAAAAAAATCACAGACCCATATAATGATAAATTATGTGTATCCAAAGAGAGAGTAGGACCAGGTAAATTCAAACAAACAAACAAAGAATTCTTGTTGACTGCACTCTTTTCTAAGATATTGCAAGCTGATTTTGTATCTTTGATGTTAAAAATCTTCTTCTCACCACCTTTAACTGTGGAGAGGAAAGGAAGGATGAAGATTGCACAATCAGAGTGGAAGTTAAAAAAATAAAAACCTCCCTTCTATTGACTCCTGACTAGCAAGAGATAAAGGGAACCACATGGGAATCATTGTTTGAAATGAGAACTCCTGGCCTCCCCTTTCTCATTATTGTGCTATTCCCCCCTTCCCCCCCCAGTCCTTACTCTTCCTACCCACCCTCTGGACATGGCCCACCCTCACCCACCCCCATTTTCTCTTGTAAGTCCCAGAAGTTTTTTCTCCCTTCCAAACTTGCACATCTCCAGGCCCCTCAATTTAGCCTGAAAGTCCCATTCAGAGTCACTGGATTGGGGAAAATCCCTTATTCACTTCTCTTCCCAATTTGCCTCATCAGCTGAGCTGCAGTTCAATCCCACACAACAAAACCGAACAAAACCCCTTGCCATATAATTGATGGCTCCTGTAGGAGGACTCGCTTGCTCTCAAGGGCTCCTGCTGTTGTTGCTTCTGTTTACAGTTGCTTCTCTCCCTCTATTTTGTGTTTGTGTGTGTGTTGCCCTTCAGTTAATCAGTGTGCACTGTAGAGGCAAGGCCTGTCCAATCTCATTTTTTATTTTCTTTTGCATCTGAGTTTAAGAGCTTGGCAATGTACAGACAACTTTTTCCCTTTTATCCTTGGCTGCTGTCCAAGTGCCAAGAAGCCACATTTCATTGGACAGAGCAGCATAATGTAGCCTGGTGATGGATGGAGAGACACAGAGGGGACCTACCTGAGGCAATGGAGGAGACAAAAGGGGAATACACAGTAGAACGTGGCACAAGGGGGAAAGCATTGAAAGGCAGCTTGGTTAATGGGCTGGATCAAACTTAGCTGAGTTTTGTGTCTTTGGTGCCTGTGTGTCTCTACTTAAGATGAGCAGGCTTCTTGGGGGGGGAGAGAAATCAACAGAATTTTTCCAACAGATCAGAAAATTAAGGTCACCTCCTATCAGGCACAAGCAACCAGATCCATTCTTGAAGGGTTCGAATCAGCTATTTTATTGCATTCTACTTATATTACAAGCATTTCCCCAGTTTGCTTGCCTTCTCTTGGGAACAAACAGATAGGATCCCATGGTGTTGGAATACAGTAGTGATAAATGCTCTTCAGCCAGTAGATGGCAGTGTTCATAAGTTTGTAGTTACATCTATGGTATACTCTATGTCTTTTTCGCTGAATAAAGTTTCCTGTTTCCTTGTTGCAGTTAAGCAGAAAAGCACATGTAGACTGTGCACTGTTTGTTCTGTAGGGATATATACAGATTTAGGAAGACTCAGGTTTATACTTCTTGTAGCTGTGCAAAGATTGAAGGTTAGTTCCCCACTTGACCCTTTCCCTTGCCTGGCTGGGAGTTTCCCAACACCTCCAAGTATAACCTTACTAAGTAATCATCCAATCCCATTGATAGAGTTTCAACAATATTTTCCCACTATATTTTTCACTTTTTTCCCCATTCTGTACATAGTCAAACAGATGGTTGAGAAGGAAGAGAAAGAATAGCAGCCAAAGGCTTTTTTACTCAGTGTTATGAACAATCAGTCTGAAAATACTGTACTGTACTCAGGGCATGATAATAGCCATCTTGCAATAGAGGTAAGCATGCCACCTGATCAGTTTTCTAAGTTTTACAACGTGCACCAAATTTTTCAAGATGGAAAGAAAAAATAAGACAGAAAATCAGGATGTCTTATTGTTTGTAGCATGTGGCTTTTTGGTCATTGTCATGTTTTCTTCTGTTTGCCCCATGTATTGTTCCTTTGGAGTCACCAAAATAGAAATGGATTTCATTTGTTAAGAGAAGACCAGCAGTACAATCTCCAGCTGGTAGAAAATTACTCATTATATAAACTCTTCAATTTGATATTGCTTTTGAATATCAGTTTTCTTCCATAAGTAACATTTTTAGTTAGCATAATTTTCATTTTATTGAAATTGTCCCTCAAAAAGAGCTTATATAAGAGTCCAATAATTATAGAAAAATATAATATAAAAATAATAACTGGAATTTTTTTTGAAAAGAATCTCAGCCATAGCAAACAATTTTAAAAAATATGTAACACTACATTAAGTACTGTTCTAATGCAAAAGCAGTCTGGATAATTGAAAGAACTCCTGGTTGTTTTTTAATGTGCTTATGTTCCATCTGATCATTTCTATGGCAATGCCTGGGTAGTTTCAAGTTACTCTGAAACTTCTCAGGCTGATTTAATTCTTGCCAGAGGGCAATTCCACATAGCAGCATGAGCTGCTGGTTTCCATACTGCTCCAGGCTGTTTCAAAAGCCAATTTCAGAAATTCCAGTCTGGCAATCTAGATTGCGGTAGATTGGTCTTTCAATCCTACAATTCCTCTGTAGGTCTATAGGAAATTCTGTAGCAAAAAAGAACTTTCTAAAAAGGAAAGAAGTGCCTATTTTGTAATTTAAATATGATAGAGATGATAGATAGATAGATAGATAGATAGATAGATAGATAGATAGATAGATAGATAGATAGATAGATAGATAGATAGATAGATAGATAAGAGAGAAAGAGATGAGAGATGAGAGGGAGGGAGGGTGTAAGGTCACTGGCCCTTGGCAAAACTTGAGAAATCATAAAAAAATCCAATCATGAAAGCTCAAGGCGAGGCTTCTTAAAGATACAGCACTTTATTTTCGATTGAAATAAGTCCTGGGTGGGAACACAATCTGAACACTGGCAGTGTTGTGTTCAGAAGTGGCACACCTTGGAAAGTTAGTAGCATTCCTTTATTAATTTTGTTAGCCAATGAAAATCAGACAACAGAGTCATTACATTATAAGGAAGACATCAATCATTCCTGTACACTCTCTTATTCCTTCCTTCAGTACATCCCATCCATGTACATGTTTCCCACACTTGCATGAAATTTGTCCCTGACACAAATGCTGATTACAGAAGCATGATAGCAATAGTTACGCTAAACAATTTCTTTTTGTTCCAGTTACAGAACCCTTCAGAGGGGTATTTTGCATTAAGAGAAGCAAGTGAAGGATGTCTCACCTAGCCTCGACAGAAACTGAAAGTATGCCCACGGGAAGATAAAAGGGTTGAATGGAGCATGAGCTTCTAATGTGGATAATTATCCCTAATCCTAACTCTCATGAAGTTAACAGTCAACTATTGAATAAACCACAATATTATTAATCACTAACTAGGAAAGAACATAGCTACTTGGCATCCCAGGGCAAAATGGCTGCCCAAGTCAGCAACTAGACACCCTCAGGAAGGGAGGAGAGGGGATGTACCAGAGACAGCATCAAGTGAAACTGGTCCTCTACTAGAATGAAATGAAGCACTGGAGACCATCTGCTCTGAATGGCTTGAACTGGAAAACAGCAGTTTTGAATTGTAACTGGGAATGTCAAGTGTGGCATGTATTCGCAATAGCCTTGGTATTGGAAGAGGATGACATAATCCATTCTTGCACTTAGGAAACCATGAACAGCCAATTCTGCTGGTAAGCCAAACAGGAGGCAGAGATTTGCCTAGAATTACCCTTCAGTAGAATTACATACGTAGAATTCACCTGAATTTAGTATCAGTTGATGGAGGAAGGATTTAACCCCCCCCCCAAAAAAAGTTTCAAAACAATTTGTCAAACCAAGCTGTAATCAATTTTCCCCTATGGATGTGTATTCCATGCATGACAATTGTGTTTCATGTTCGCATCTGTTAAGAAATCTATTATTTTAAAGAATTCTGTTCATTCAGAAATAACATTTATTTTGTTTATTAAATATTCAAAAGTCATTGCCTCCTTAATGCCTTATTATTATGCCTAAATACATAGACTTCTCCTTGATGGTTAATGATAAACATACTGTTCTTTATCTCATGCAATTTCTCTTTATTAGACTGTTCCATTACTGAGATACTAAACTGTAACTATATATATTTTTTCTACTTTGTCCAATGTATCCGTCAACTCCCTGTAGCTGCTGGCTGACATACTCCAAGGGCCTTGTCTGGATTTCACAACGAAAGGGGGGTCACTTGAATTTGGACGGTTATGCAGCAGGATTGGCTGAAGTTTCCAGGATTGGCTGAAGCTTGCAAAAACTGTCTGACTCTAAGGAGTTGGTGTTGCCACATTATGGAATATTTGCCATACATGGAAATCAGTAGAAAATTAGGGAAGTGCTTTATTTGAAGGAATGAAAGGTTTATCATAGAAAATGAGACATAGATTCCAGTAAGCATTTTTGTTTTGTTTCCTCTTTTTGTTGTAGCTCCCAACTTTATAAACATTTATCTCTTTTTCAGTGGGGTCTAATAAGTTGAACTAGGGATGCTTACTAAGCCAGTTGTCTCCCTGCCCCTAAATCTAAATGTGTACAGATCAGTGTAGATGTGTTCTGTAGCACTCTCTTTTGAAAGTTGAATATTTTTCATCTCCTGCCAGACATTTTCTGAACACAGAGTTCTTTCTTCCATCCCTTCTCTGATTAAACAAGAGAGTCCTAAAAATAATCTTTATAAATGGGGTTTAATGGACTTTTGACATTGTAGGAATCAAGGAAGACATGAAACCATAATCTCAGTGTATTATGTGGCTCAACTCTTGATTAAACTGTCTCTTTTAAAACAAAACAAAATAAAACAGCAAAGAAAAAGATCATTATTTTCCACATGACCCCAAATGCAGCAGGTTGGATCTGCACACACATACACAAATCACAGATTTCAATCCCATTCCTTTCGGCAGGCTTGAACAAGAACTTTGGTAGGAAGGCAAAACAAGGGGCTGTCCTATTTCTCAGTGAACTATTTACAGTTCAGTGACTCTCACTGTGAATATTGAGCTATTTTGAACAAATTCACTATGTAAAGAAACTTTTCACTCTAATTGCCAGCTCAAGGTACAGTATTATGATGTCATTGGCAATGAAACAACAGTGACCTATTTCTCACCTTTGGCTGCTGATCAAATCATAGTAGGAAAGTGGACAGGATGCACTTAGGTAATCCATAAGCCATACTTTTGGGGATAGTACACCTTATCCCATAAGCCATACTTTTGGGGAAAGGATCCTCATGTCAATTGTGGGATACATGGTGTACTGCCAATAATTGTTTTAATATAGCTTAAAATAAAAAGGTATCAGAATCATATTGGTCTATAGGGGGAAAAGAAATCTAAAATCCATAGATGGGTAACTTTGTAAGATGTAAGGTTATAAATTAAAGCAGAGGTCCCCAACCTTTTGGGTACCAGGGACCGGTTATGTGGAGAGACGTTTTTCCATGGTCCGAAGGGGGAGTGGTTTTGTGTTCTACCTGCATCTTGCGGATGGGGCTTTGCTTGTTTGTGCAGACTGGTTGCTGACATGCTGTAGCCAGGTACTGGTCCATGGACTGGGGGTTGGGGACCCCTGAATTAAAGGGTCAATGTGGCTAAGCTATCTGTATTCAAATTTGAATTCCAACTCAAAATGGTAAAAGGTGCCATTTATTCTTCCAGCATTTAGGACAATAATAATAGTTACATTAAAAAACAAATTTGTGGTGGCTGATAGATAGTACACCTTATCCAACATAGGTGATTTAATTATAATAAAACATGAATCATCCTTCTTAGGATTGTTTCACTTCAAAAAGCAGAGATCTCCAATGAATCAAATAATTTGAAAAGCTGAACTTAGGAAAAAATGATTTAACAACTTGAGATGTAGCTGAGATTTTCATTCTCAGCTGACTGGTAAAGCTCATGGGCACTGAGAGCCAATCTGGAAGTGACACAAATGCCATATGTGGAAATTTCCATGGAATCCCTGAAGGGATCATCAATGAAGTTAATTGGTGGATACTGAGGATAAAAAAGAAGAAAAAAGCCTTTTCAAACAGCACACAATGTATGGAATAGATGAGATATAGATGATTTCATCTAGTAATGATGATTGAATGCTATTTCTAGACTTTGAGACTGCAAGCTTTTAAATACCAGTCAATGGTGTACAAGAACGAAAGAAACTAGTAGATTTTTTATTTGTCTGGCCACTATAAGAAACAGGACAACCAGAGTAGATAGATTTTTCCTCTATTTATACTGCAGGATTATTCTCATAATTTTAAAATTACATTAAAAATTATTATTTCCTCATTTAAATACAATAAACTTTTGATTGTATCGAACATATTTAATAATCAATTTATCACAATTATTAATTGACTAATTCAAACTCTCTAAAGAGGCTCAAATTTTGACTTCAATTTTCAAAGAAAAATTCTATTGTGGAAGAATACAATATTTGATGAAGAATATTTCTTTTCCGTTTTGGAAAATATTGGTATTTGGATTTGACACACGCATATGAAAGAATGAAAAGATAGTAATTACAAAAGAAAACAAGGCAACTTTCTAGTATTTGGACCCAATTATTTTTTAAGATTTAAAAACTTAATTCAATATTTCTGAAAAGTAATGGAATAGTTGGTATAAGGCCCGGTCTGTGGGCATTCATTCCAATTAATCTAGCTCTATAAGAGAAGGAACACACTATTCACTTAACTTGTATTTATATTTTCTAGCCATTTTGAAAATGATCCATTAGGCTTCTGTTGGTCCAGCTTATTTACTGGACTCTTACGAGATTTTTCATGAAGCGACATTATTTGTGCCATTATTTATTTGCCATTAAAGTTACAAAATAACTTACAGCTGTGGTCCATAAGTGGCATTTAACGGTTGATCTTCAATAATTGCATAAAGTTGATACTGACCAAGGTGAATGCAAAGAAGAAGTCCTTGGGATAATTTTTTAACTTACTGATTCTGATTTATTTACTGCTCCAGTATGAAGACTCTGGATGGCTCACATAAAGCTACATATATTAAGTGTGAAAATAATCAATTATAGACTACTAGTGACCATCAGTCAGTGCCAGTTTGGTGTAATGGTTAAGGCACACAATTCACAGTCCTGTCTTAGACACAAAGCCAGCTGGTTGCTTTTTCTGAGCCCTAGGGAGCAGGCAATGGCAAACCACTTCTGAAATCTTGCCAAAAAATTGCAGGGACATGTCTAGGCAATCACCATGAGTGAACACTGACTTGAAAGTGCACAAACACATAAAAACAACTTAACTAATCCAATGCATCTTGAGATATGATATAATCTATCATAGGCATGTCAAACTGCCGGCCCACGGGTCGGATGCGTCACACCAAAACCACACCCACCTCATTGTCGGCAATGGGGAAAAAGTCCCGATACGTCGTGCGACATCATGTGACATTGCGAGTTCGACATGCCTGATCTACCATGTCCCCAAATGCTCTCCTAAGCAACCATATTTTCATGAACATAGATGGTCTGAACAGTTGGGGATAGCCTATTCCAGACGTGAGGGAACACCAAGAAGGGTCCCTGCAGATGATATTCTAAGCAGCAATTCTCTTTCTCAGATCTCAGTGGACAGGTTGAAAAGCACTTGCCAAGAAATAGAAAATATATGATACTTTACTGAGAATGAAAATGTTATAAAGCATCAAACATTCAAAACTCTTCCTAAAGACTGAACATTACTGTAACTATGACCCTTATCCCATATGAAAAAAAACATGAATAAAGTCTAAATCTTGGCCTCCTGTAGAGAAACAGTTTCCTCTCGTGTCTTTCTGACTCACAGCTGGATGCAACATGTGTTCGTATGTGTTACTCTTGCCTATTTTTTTTTTAATGAATTTCCATGGCTAGCTGCTATGCCACCTGCCCCGTCACAATGGCATTGACAGTTTTAGGTATCACTACCCTTTGAGCTCCCCACTATTCCAGATGCATCTGGGATCCTCTGAGAGTGAGACTATCTGGGAAAAACTGGACTTCAATGGCACTGGAGGTTGTCTGCTAGAGTCCAGTGACTCATACTTTAAAACAAACAAATATAAAAGTACATAGGGAAGAGACTGAATTGAGACAGTGGCGTTAACACTTTTAGGCATCACTGCTTTTTCAGGTCTCCAAATTAGTCCTGTGTAGCTGCCATTCTCCTCATTTTGGATAAAAATGACAAGTATTCCCAAATTGTTTTTGTTTCACATCAAGGGGTTATTAGCCCTTTGGAGGAGGTATGATTTCAATCTGGGAAATGGAGGAGGCGAAAAGGTTAAACATCCCATCTCTCAATGTCATTGCCCAAACCCTGTTCTCATACTCATAAATTCTCCTGTGGACAGCTGTTACTGAGTTTTTCAAAAGCTTTCAGGAAATTTAATCACAGATCTCCCACATGATGCATGATTTTGCTGTTATTTTATAGTGCAGCCACATGGAATATATTATTCATGCAGCAGCTGTAGCCAAATATAAAGTATGTAAAGTAAATATAAAGGGAGAGGGATATTGTAAACTGATACAGGATAGATTGCAACATAATCCCCAGATTTTCCTCATAATATAAAACTAGTATCTTTCCAAAATCATTTATAAGAGAACATGGATTCTAATAGTATATCTCTCACAATGGCCACAAAATCAGATTTTGAACCAAAAGAATTTCTTTGTGTTTTACTACATTTGCAGATAGTAGATTCTGTAACTGATGGGCAAGCTTGTTGGAATCGAATGCTTTATAAAAAATAATGATGGGGAAAAATGTTGACATTTGATCCCTGCAGTAATATCATTCTCTTGACTGAGATTTTGTCAGTCCTTGTGGTATACTAACCTTATGTGTCCTTTCTCTAAATTGGGAGGGAACTCAGAATCCTGCTCAACCTTACATCCCAAGTTTTGTCAGTCTGGGGCCCCTAGAAGTTTTATGTCACAATTCCTAGGATTTCCTTCAGTTAATGACCAGTGGTTAATTTTAACACTCCAAGAATCACTTTTTGAGTACCTTCATTATATGCATAGCTTTAAAGTTTTTCCTTCCTCTTCCATATGCTCTATCAATTTACTTTGCAGCTAAACCCATACAGTTCTGGTTGATATTAAAGACTTTTTAAGCAGTGTTTCCCCCAGTAATGTGTTGTACTGTATAGTATCCAGAGGTCAAACTGAATTTTATCACTGGAAAGAAGTAATATCAGTGCACTGAATCAGCCTTCTCTTATTTAGAGTTCTGCTGATGTGATTGCATTACAATCCCCATTATTTCTAGCCAGCACAGGCCTGCCTTCCCTGAACAGGAAAATGTTTTATCACTTTGCAGAAAGCCCAAAAAAAATATCAAATTATATATGACCCCTGAAAAGACACTTTTCCTTTATTAAGTGTATTTCTGAAAGTACGCTCGAAAAGTAGTGAAATAAAGATCTTACTGGTGCACCAGGGAGCTTGGAATTCAGAGGAAGGACAGTCCTTATCTTAGAGATAAGTAAATAAATGGGTGCCTCTTTCTTTTAGAGTTATTTCTGCATCTCAATAAAGCATGCCACTCTATGATGGGTTCATTTCTCATGTTCTCATGATATTGCTGTCATCTCATCGTTATTCCTAGTTGATGCAGCTGAAAGTTGTCTTCAACTGTTCTGGTTTTAAACTAGTGTCTCCCTTTTCTCTCAACCAATTTTTGCCATGGACATTTGGGATACTTGATGCAGTCAAAGGTTATTCAATTTCTATTGACAACCATAACTGCTGTACTGTAGGCATAATCCCTCCCCTCAGTCAGTGGGCATTGTTTTCCATTGTCTCTTTTAAGAGACTACAAAATCTAGGTTTAAAATAGCAATAAAAACAGCTGCAGGGTGTGGGGGAAGAGGTGATGTGGGAAAGAGCAGAAGAGTTCGGTGCTCTTCTGAAAGAGTGCTAAATCTGTGTTCCAAAGTAGTCTGATATAAATTGACAGGATTATCCCTGTCCCCTCAGCTGTTTGGGCTGGATAACAGATACTGATGAACCTTTGCAGGCTTCTTTTTCCATACTGAGAAGCGTGGAAGGCCAGTCTAGGGGTGATCACTTTTTACTTGCCATGTCTTCAATCTGCAACCTATCTGCAAGATGGGGAGGGCTACTCTTGGGTCTTGCTGTCTGCCTTGCCTCCTTCTTGAGCCTCAGCTCATCTTAGGGACAGTGATGGGTACTTGTTTTCCTTGCTGCAGAGATGCTTCATGGGAATGTAAAAAACACTGGTAGAAGCCAGCAAATATTTCTTTAACTTATCTTGCATTAAATCTATTTTAACAAGCATTGTTCACTAGCCTCATCCCTGAATCAGAATAGGAATTGGAGCAGGAAATAGTCTGCTAATATACATTTATGTTGGTTCAAGGATTGATGGACTGTACATTGATGTAGCCATCTGGCTGTGCCCTTAAGAGCATTTGCTTTCAAAGCAGTATGGTAGTTTACTTCACTGAAACTGGTATTATTCTGTACTGAAAAAATCCCTATGTTAAGAAAGACAATGCTTTTGCCATCCCTCCTTTCCATTCCATATCACCACACTTTCTTTATAACTAGTCACAATAAATGGTAAAGGGAGTAAAGCCTTCACAGTGCCTTTAACAGACATGACTGTGGGCTTGATTTATCTCCATAGATTAGTTTGACAGATACGGTCTCATAAAAACTCCAGACAACAAAAGAGCTCAGTGTGAGAGCTTATGAGCTAAGTGGTTATGAGCTGTACTGAAATCAAGCTAGAATGTGTTTCTCAAAGCTCTTTTGCACAGCTTTGTGCTATTGATATTTCTAGAGAAGCAATGGAATAGAAATTTCTGTAACAAAAAGTTGTGACACATTGATAATTGGAAAATTTTCTTTCTGCCTCATGCTACTTTGCATACAGTAGTTCTTAGCATTTTGAAATTACACACAGCCTAAAAGGAAGAGTTGTGGAACACAAACAATTTAACAATAAAATATATTTAACCCATTTCTTTCCCCATGCCACTAATATTTAAGGGCTGATAAATAAAATGCAGGAGCCAAGAAAAATAATAAGAAAATGCAACTGCATGCAATAGTGAGCTTACGGAATGCATTGCTTCCTTCTACAGTATATGTTGTGTATCATGTCCTCCATTTGAGAGAGCTATTGGAGTCATTTAAAAAAAAAAATCAGCAATCTTGCCACCAACTATATGAAAACAGATATAGAATGATTCTTCCAAGTAATAATGAATTTTAAGAATATTTGCCAATCCATTTACACAGTAAACATGTGCAAATGTATTCCATTTTTTTTACAGCTTGGAGAAACACCTGAAGAAAATTCTTGTTCCAGGCATCCCTATCTAGTACTACCCATTTTACACTTCCCAGAATTCCTAAACAACATAGTCCTATACTGGGGAAAACTATTGTATTCCAATAGTGTTCAAACTACAATAATATTTTTCTACAGAGAAAATGTAATTCATTGACTGTATAGAAGACGGTATATTTTTCAGTCCTTCATTTAAAAAGTAATCCAATGTAAATAATAAAATAAACTCATTCGGGAGTTTTAGCCTTCTAAAGGAGTGCTAAATAGGAAACAGAGTCTTCTGTGATGAAAATAGTCTCCTTCAAGGGAAATACATTATATTTCTATTTAAACTAAAGTAACCCTTCCGTTTACACCTATCATGCTAAGGAGACATGAGTCACTTGCGTGTACACAACAATGAGGAGAAAATGGAGAAAACTTTTGCAGGATACAGATGCTTTAAGGTTCCAAGGTTTTGTTCACACCAATGTGCTTTGCTGAGTGCTCATTTTCAGCGCTTTGAACAGCCCTACTATGCAGCTGAGCTTTGTCAATGAAGAAGTTTTATAAAGACTGAAAAGCAGAGATTCAGAGTACCAGTAATTCATACCCTGCTTAACGCTCATTTGGACTAGCAAAGTTTTCTAGCCGTGTTGCCTTTGAAGATAATCTAAATGCTGCAGCTGATACAAAACGCTGTTGTGAAACTGCTGGCAAGATGCTTCTAATGTACAATATTTACATCTATATTAAAGTTGCTACCTTAGTGGGCTTCCTGGCCCAATTCAAACTGCTGGTTATTATCTTCAAAACATTACGAAGCACCCATTTTTATTTGTCAATGTTTTACTCAATGCTTATTGGAATAGATTCTGCTTTTCTGATCTGGTCACCTAGAAAGGGCCTTGTTGAAAATGTCCCATCCTTGCAAGGTAGATGGGGTATGGACAAGATAACATTGCTTTGTTTGTATAATTCCCATCCTGTGGAATACTCCTCCTGCAAAATATATTCCCAAAATTAGTTAAATGTATTTTATTTCAGTGGCCCTGGCTGATAGAGTCAAGAACATTTATGTTGTTTTTGTATCAGATCTTACTTTTATGTTGATGTTCTCATTTGCTTACTTGTTTTTATGGATTATTTTTCACTGTATGCTGTGAGAGGCAGTTATTAAACAAATATTTTCATTAATACAGATCAGGCAAAAGCATGCTGTGTTCATAGACATGTGGAATGGCCTACACTCTCACAGCAGGCAGATTATTAATCAAGGAATAACTCCACATGTTCTTTGGAAACAAAAATATTGAGTGAAGTATAGTAACATAATTTTATTAAATGCTTTTCTTAGTAAACCATTTCCTCTTTCTTTGATATAAGACTTGTGTAAAAATGTATCATGGGATTTAATCTCAGAAGTAATTCAAAAGACTGTTCAGTATATTTTAATTCAATATATATCACATAGAATACTATTTATTGACAATTTCAATATTACATTCTTTTTGAAACAGAAAGAGTTAGGGTTAGGGTTAAGCCTGATTTAAACATCTGGTTGTTGATGGGTGCAAATGAATCAACTTCATTATCTTCTAATTTGCTGCCTACCAAAGGATTCTAGCAGCTGTCTGACCAAGAGGTTTAGATTAATATCTGTTAGATGCTAAATAATATAAAAGAGACCATAAGGCCGTAAATAGCAGAAATAAAAATTTCAGGATTTGTTGCTCCCTCTTCTGGAGAACTACACATGAAGCATTTCTGCAAACAGGCTCATAAAACTAACGTTGTATCAAAAAGATCCTCATGGCATATTAAATAATTTTAATTTGTTCTCTTAGCACATTATGGTTAAATCTTGGACAGGTGATTCTCAACTTGTCAGAGGAACAAATTATGCTAGATATTTTTCCCCATGTCTAATCATCAAACTGAGACCACTTAGATTGTCTAAGAATTTTTTTTCTCAAAAGACTAGAGGTTCTGCTCTCAAGATATCTGCTGAATTTGACTTTCAGCCTTCCTTCCCTTTAGCCGTCCTGCTGGAAATTATAGATAAGCAATCTCTGGAGAATATCCTTTCTTATTCTAAATGAACCACAGCTGTAATGGCCATGTCAGTTCTAGAGAACAACTTTACACCAATGGTTTTGGGACATGATAAAAAATGTCAAAACCTTGAATTCACTAATGAATGTTTTTACTATGTCAAATTTATGTCAAATGGGGTTACAAATAAATTAGAAAATGTTGCATAGAACCCTGATAACATGTACTAATTTATCATATAACATGTAATGATAGTATTTTGAGGCAATACACTATTTAATTGCTGGCATTCAGAAGTGGAGAAAAATATATGACTTAAGATCTTTTGTATTTTCTAAAGTTTTGTTTACAGTGATAGCTAGGAAGCCAAGTGTTAAACTTCATGGTGGCTGAAGTTGCCAGGAATTGAAATCCAAGACATCTGGAGACATGAGTTTAGGAAGGCTATTCTAACATGTTGATAGTACATCTAGAGAAGAAACTTACATTTTCATTCTTTCTAGAGATTTTCCCTCCCTAGTTTATGAGTAGTTGGAAGAAGGGATAAAGAAACAGATCCAACATCCAACAGAAGTTGGATACAAACCCTTTGAGTCACTGATTTGGAAAAGATTGTTCCAGTTGTTCATTATTCCACCTTAATATCTCTAATACAAAGCGTGCTTTACATATTGTGCTAAGCACTAATGTGGATAGTTTGTTTTTGACATAATGTGATGTATAAATCCCACCATTTAATAGTTTAGTATTAAGAGGGAATCAGGATAGAGAATTTTTTTTTTACAAATATTGGCTTATCATTATGGTCTGTATTGCCAATATTTGCCATACAGACCATATAGGTTAGAACTTATAAATTCTCAGATACCTAGCAATGGCTATGCCTTTATCTAAATGTTTCAACTTTTCACAACACTGTACATTTAACTACAGTTACACTATAGGACGGTGATAATCTTCTATATCCTTCCTTGATGACAGTCCCTTATTTTAAGTGTACAGTTGCACCACTTAGGTTTAACATTAAATATATAGATTTAAACTGTGACAAAAAGACTTAAAGCATGGCTTTTGAAAGTATTTATTGATTAAAAGTAAGAAGATCAAAGATGTACATGGTGTTTTACATTTTTTTTATAAGTATAGTTTTCCAGATCAGGTTAATAGAATTTGTCATGTTGGGTGAGAAGAGAGAGGAAAAAATAGCAAGGATCAATTCATTTAAATCCGTAAGATCACTGGTTTACATTTGTCCAATTTTACACAGCAGTAAAAACCATTATTTCAAATCAGTCCATGACAGACGCCGTTTTCTACAAGGCAAATGATGGGAAAGCATCTCCAGAAGGTATTGCTCACATTTGATACAGATGTCCATAGAAGGCCAATCCATCATACTTTTTATGCGGCAGGCAAAAGATGGTGTTAAGCAATGAGGTTCAAACACAAGAGGTACTCTGGAAATTATGAGAAGAATTCAGATTATTTTCAAATATGTCTTTTCCATACCTTGATATGTTTTGAACCCATTGAAAAGGTGTACATTTAAACAATGTTTTGGAAGAAATGGGTGAATACATATGAGTGCAGGCTAACTTTCTTCTCTTCATTCAAATAGGCATAACTTCCACACAAGCCTGGAAAAAAAGAGAGAGAAGCTGCGTGCTTACCGGATGTCCACAACATTTCTTCCAATCATTATTACATATGTTTACATGTTTAATTGTAAAAATGGAAAATCTAATTTGGAAAAACAAAACAAAACCAAAGAATCTTCTACTCTGTAATTTAATTTGCAACATGATGGGAATTAAAAGCTACTCTCTTCACGTATCACACTAAATTATAAAAGTTTGTTTGGCTTAGACCAGGGGTAGGCAACCTTGGCTCTTTTATGACTCGTGGACTTCAACTCCCAGAATTCCTGAGCCAGCCATGCTGGCTCAAGAATTCTGGGAGTTGAAG
Organism: Protobothrops mucrosquamatus; assembly: GCF_001527695.2. Classification (NCBI taxonomy): domain Eukaryota; kingdom Metazoa; phylum Chordata; class Lepidosauria; order Squamata; family Viperidae; genus Protobothrops; species Protobothrops mucrosquamatus. Next base: position 25,902 of record NW_015387504.1, on the reverse strand, counting down.
TCCACGAGTCATAAAAGAGCCAAGGTTGCCTACCCCTGGCTTAGACTCAGCACAACATGTGAACTGAGCTCTAAAATAGGGTTTATGGTAGGGCACACAACTTTTTTTAGGACATGCAAAAAAAAAGTAGATGCAAACCAAATAAAAGATAATGGCAGGATAAAACTAAATGTGATTTAACAAACATCACATTTAAATTTAAATAGTAAATTAATTAAAGTTAGTAATTTCCTGAAGTCAGATGAAATAGAAGTTACTAATTTTTCCTACCTCATTAAAATTACTATTTTGGAAAGTCTCTGGTAGCTTTCAGAGATCCTATATGGCCATAGTTTATAGCATAGCATACTGTGTAAGCCAGGCCATTATGGATTATTCAACAAACACAGGCCATAGTTTAAGATACTATAAAGTCATATTTTAAATATTCCACTTGGCCTTTAAATATACATAATAGTGCAGTGGTTCCCAACCTTTTCTTTACACCGCACCCCTAGAACACTTCTGATATATTCTCGCACCCTTTACAAAAGTTCCAAATAACGGCAACGAATTATGCATATACACTATAATTTTGAAAACCCAAGTTTTTGCACCCCCTGGAATATCGTCTTGCACCCACAGGGGGTGTGAGCACCCCTGGTTGGGAACCCCTGTAATAGTGGGTGCATACTTCACAATGGTCTCTGTGATTCTTTTATAATGTTCTGTGCTATGCTTGTGCAGAAGGCCATTTTAAGTATGGAGGCCAAACCCTGGGATGGCAGATACCAACCCTGAGATGGCCTCCATTAATTCAGGCAGGAAGGTTGCTACGAAGCAGGGAAGCTGGCACAGTAGTTTAGTTTCTATTAGAAATTAATAGATAAATAGATAATAAATAATACACTTATCTATAGAGATAAAAATCAATACCAATTTCTCATTTAGGAATCATGCGACGTAAAAATCATTTTCTCAGCATATAAGCATCATCTTATCAATACAAGTTTATTATGGACTAGTACATGGGGGAGATGGCAAGGTAGAGAAGAGAATGTCTGTATTATTGATATAGTTACATCCTCATGGCAAACTCTCACCTTGATGAATCCCATTGTTCTACTTCAAGCTGTGCAGCTTTTTGGTTGTGCAGGCCCTGATCATCTTCCTTGCCCAGTCGTATCATTTTAAAGAAGTTAAGTGGAAGGCGTGCACAAGGTCTTACTGGCATAGACATCTAGAGAAAAATTCTGGGACCTTAACCAATTGATGGAATCCTTTAGATCAATTAATATAAATTAAAAGGAATTCACTATTAACATTAAACCAAAAATGAAGCTGCATGTTATTAAATAGGACAATGCAACATCAGTTAGACACAAAGTACCATCAAGCAATTTAATAAATGTTTTATAGTTATACATTAATTGCTTGATGGGTCCTAAACAAAACTTTTTAAATATGGGTTAAATTTACACAATGTCTTATTGGTCAATAAAACAGAGAGAATTAGTAAAAGAAAATAAATTAACTTACTTTGATGCAGCAATCTTTGCAGATCACACTAAAATAAAACGATAATACCTCAATTATAGCAATAGCAATTGAATAAAATGAAATAACAAGGGAGTTGAATAAAAAGAAAAAAATAATAAAGGAATTGAACAAAAATAAAAATGAAAAAGGAATTGAATAAAGTGAAAAATAACAAAGAAGTTACAAAATAAAGCACACACATAAGGTACAAAATAAGTTGCAGGACTGAGAAACTGGCTTATTATTGTTTCCTGATGCCTACATGATCATGTGCAGGCTTTCCCACAAAGGAAATATCCCAAATGCCACAACTGCAAAGTCTTTTATGAAATGCTTTATTGCAATTAACTCTGAATTTAACCAACATGTGCTCAGGAATGAAAATCTCATCTCGTTTTGGGGAAACCAAACAATAAAAATAGTATTTGTTATTGCAGTGGTAAACTATTTTTTGGCTTTGAAACAACTGGAGGAGAGCGTAAATTTTTCTGTGGAATAGAAGAATAGGTTTGAAAAGCACCATTTAGGCAATGTTTTCAAACTTGACAACTTTAAAATGTGTGAATGTCAACTCCCCAGAATCCCCCAGCAAGTTGAAGGGCATTGATGTCCAGATTTAGAGCACTGAATCCAGCCCCTGCTCAAAAGCTGCAGAAGGCAACCATGCAGTCTTGTTTTCTTTTCTCTATCTGCAACTTTAGGGTTGCAGATAGAGGCTGGGAGTGTATTTTGATGGTCTCCAAATATTCCCCCTTGGGAGATAAAATTTGAAGTGAGCACAGCCATGGTAAATATTTCTCTGCTCTTATTCCATATGCAGAGTGCCCCTGGCAGCCCTGTTTAGGGCTAGCTAATACCATTTTTGGTAAAGGGACTCTGAGGTTCGTCTTCAGGGCCATGCTGAGGAATTTTCAACACCTGGGAGATAAAATTGCTCAGATCTATTCTCAATGAAGATCAAGGATGATGCAGATCTATTGGAGATCCTTGGGGAACGTTCTTAGCCAGCTATTTGGGAACAGTTTGATCTTGTGGGACCTGAGGAAGTGGACAGGTTCCTTGGGACTGCACGCATGACCACCTACTTGGTCAAGGTCACCAGAGAGATGACATGTGGGTAAGTCCTAGTGACAATTCATTCTTGAGAAATTGTTCTCAGTACCATTTAAAAAGCTGTTGCTGCACTCCCTCCTCAAGAAAGTCTTGCTGATGCTACTGCTGTGGATTACTTTAGTGCAGTCTCTCACCTTCCTTTTTAAGGATGGTGGTTGAGAAGGTGGCCACATTGCAGCTCTGGATGAGGATTCTGGATGGGCCAGATTATCTGGTACCTCTTCTAGTTAGATTTCCAGGCCAGATATGGGATGGAAATAGCATTAGTTGCACTTTTGGATGACCACACGTCTTAAAATTGCTTTTTCCACTACATAAATGGAAGTTTGCCTTATTTTCCCTCATTCTGAAATTTCTCAAATCCATTTCAGAGAGGCTGCATGAACTCTACTGCATGTTTAGAAGGGTGTCTAAGAGAAGAAGCAAAATGTTTCACCACCGTTTCTGTGCTGCTAGCAGGCTGACAGCTCTGAATCAATTCATAGAATATGAACTCTATTTAATATATTTCAATCTTTCTAGTAAACTGAGTTCTCTAGGTGAACTATGAACAAGTCACTCCCATATTTGCATGCTGATCTTCCCCATTTACCTGCCGGAAGACTCAAATCAAGGAAGCCCCCACTGGCACTTGCACAATATCTGTCCAACAACTTTAACATCGATTCCCAATGGAAAGCCAAATGGGTTGCTGAATGCCCAGACATAGGAAGACATATAAATGACCCACAAAAAAGGGTACCAGCTTTGAACTACCACTTCAGTGATGGACAATCCTGAATAGGATTCACAACTCACACAGTTTCTACCAGACCTCTATGTATAAATGGGGCATAGTATCCTCCCCTCAGTGTGACTGCAGGGTCCAATGTCAAACTGTAGATCACATCATGACCTGCTGTAAGCTGAGGTCATATACCCATCCAGTATCTGTTTTTTTTAAAAAATATAAATGATGCTGTGCTTCGATGGTTAGATAGCCTAGACCAGGGGTAGGCAACCTTGGCTCTTTTATGACTCGTGGACCTCAACTGCCAGAATTCCTGAGCCAGCATGGCTGGCTCAGGAATTCTGGGAGTTGAAGTCCACGAGTCATAAAAGAGCCAAGGTTGCCCACTCCTGGCCTAGACATTGGTATTTGAACATAGATCTTTTTAACATTAACATTAACATTTACCATTAACATTTTTAACATTAAAGATCCATGGTGGTGCAGTGGTTAGAATGCAGTAATGCAGGCTAACTCATTGTTAACTCCAGGAGTTCGATTCTGACCGGGCTCAAGGTTGACTCAACCTTCCATCCTTTTGAGGTAAACTAATTCTTGGCCCCCTCAGAGAGGGCGCGCAATCTGGGAGTCCTCCTGGATCCACGGCTGACACTGGAAGATCATTTGTCGGCCGTGACCAGGGGGGCGTTTTATCAGGTGCGCCTGATTTACCAGTTGCGCCCCTTTCTGGACCGGGACGCTTTGCGCACAGTCACTCAGGCCCTCGTCACCTCTCGCCTGGACTACTGNTTTTAAATAGGGATAATTTTTAATGATTTTAAAGTTTCAGGGGATTTTTAAGGATAATTTTAATTGATCGGCCTGTTTAAATATTTCTTTTTAATTCGGCTTTTAATTATTGTATTTGTATTGTAGTTTTATGAGGCTGTTAGCCGCCCTGAGTCCCATGAGGAGAAGGGCGGGGTATAAATTAAATTAATAAATAAATTAATAAATAAATAAGGACTCAGATTGTTGGGGGCAATATGCTGATTCTGTAGAACCACTTAGAGAGGGCTGTAAAGTGCTGTGAAGTGGTATATAAGTCTAAGTGTTATTGCTATTACTAACATTTATATTTTATTGTGTTTTACTAATCTAGATGAAATGTTAATATATATTGCTAGTCCATGTATGATATGCCATACGCTAAATAAATAAATCTAGGTGAATTAGAAAATTGAATACTAAAACAGCAAAGCAATTAAACATGTCTTCAATACATAGTAGGCTGGCATAAAGAATTTAAAAGAGCTGCTTCTTAAAATGTATTAGTGCAGGAGAGACATTCTTTCCTGAAAGATTAAAGCTGTCATATCCTCTGAAAAGCTCAGGCAAGTGTTTTAAAGTTTTTCCCAGTTCTTTTAAATGCTTTGCATAGCCCTAATAAATGATAGAGCTGTGTTATGCTTCAGATTCAGGAGTGGTAAAATGTATGGGAACATGAATATAGCACCTGTTTATAGCTCATTTGCCAAGATTGGAAGCTTCTTCTCAGCAGCCATGCAATCCTGGAAAATGACATAGGTCCATTAATGAATTGGAGGCAGGAGTTGCTTTTGCCCCACTGCACATTCTGCAGTACTTCAAATCCCTCAAATCCAAAGTATTTAACAGCCCTAATAAATAATAATGAAAGACACGAGAAGAAGCACATTTAAAAGCTACCACCCAGAGTAGCTTAGGCATTTAATTTTTTTTCCAAAAACTTACTCATAAAAAGTATAGGTAAAAAAGAGTGTTTTTCTCTTGCACAGTAATTTAATTATAAAAAGGCTCTGTTTACTTACCTACTACAGATATGACACACATAGGGCCATATAAAGAATTGGTTACGACAAAGGAGACAAAGCTGTAGGGGGAAAATTGTGACAAGTGGTCCAATTTCTTTTTATAATGTGATAAAAATCAATGCAAGTATTAACACTCATACATAGAATGAAGAATGTTTGGAGATTAAAATGTGGACTATAGTTTCTGCAGTAATTTTATAGATATATAAACCATCCCTTCCAATCACTGAAAAGACTGAGAATAGCTTTGCATTATGGCATCCTACCTTATTGCAAATACTCTTTCTCTGCACACAAATGTAAAGCGAGAAAAAGACAAAAGATAAATTATGGTATGCTAGACTAATTGCTTTCTTCAAAATATTCTCATCAGGAATATTGACATTATTTTGCATGCTTAATCTGAGTAAAAAAAGTTGTATGCGATATAAAAACACTAATAGGAGTTCATAAAAGTGAGATATGATAATATATCACTAAGGGGAATGGAACTTTTAAATCTCATTTTCCTCTCTTTTAAGAGATGAGGTGATTTTCTTAAAAAAAATAAATGGGGCACATTGACCTTATCTACTTGTTATTTTGGCAGGAGCAGTAAATGCTAAGCAATCCTGGAAAGAAGCTTCAGGGTTCTAAAAAAAAAAGGAGAAGTGGAGACAGCCTATGATCCATACATTGCTCAACCCTGATCTATTGGCAGAAGGATTAGTATAGGAGAACAACGTTAACTAGACAGACCAGTGTTGCAAAAGCAAATCTAACTGCCAAGCATTTAACTTATATGGATACTCATGTCTGTTTTTAATAAATATCAACAAACCAATGCACACTTCCTCATAGTAGGAAATTACCTCAGCCCTTGAAGGCAAGTTGCTTGTTTCTCTTCGGCAGGAATCTTTTATTTCTAAATATCTTGTTCCCATCAAATCTGCAATGCTTGGTAATGACCATCTTGAACATGTCTGATTGTAAATAGATGACAACGATAAATTAAAAAGAGAGACATTCAGAAATTGCTCATGATAAATTTTTTAACAAAACCAAGTCCTCTGGAATTTAGAGATAGTTTAGAAGCCAATGAAGAGTTTCTGGTTTGATGTGAATAGCTTAAAAAATAAGAAATTCAAACAAACTAGTGCGGACCAGCTGTGGTCATGTTTTGTTACATAACTTTCATATTTCCTTCAAAATAGAGGAAATTTTAATGTATTTATTTATATGTTGCCTTTATTATTTTTTATAAATCAAGACAGTGAATATACGTAAAATTCCTTCCTCCTCCTATTTTTCCCAAAACAACCTTGTGTGATAGATTGAGCTGAGAGAGAATGACCAAAGTCACCCAGCTGGCTTTCATGCTTAAGGCTCGCAGTCTTTTTGGTTTCTGGCCATAACCTGTAGGCCAAACTGGATCTCTATTTTATAATATACTAAGTAAATAAATAAATAACTATTAAGGTAACAGTATGTTAATACACTCAATTTAGATATAAATTCCAAGGATTGCACATCTTTAATTAGGAGCACATAGGAAAGACACCGTGCTTTGTAGGGTTCTGTGTAGCTTCAGAGCCAAATCCAAAAAGGAGGAGGAGCAGCAGCAATAAATTCTCCAAACCACTGGAGATTTCTCTAGCATTTCAATATAGATATAGATAAATGAATGGGTATTGAAAAAGGGCAATAGATATGCATTATTTGTTTGTTCTTGCCTTGGTTTCTGATCCTCTACCCTCCTTACATAGCTCTCCTAGTTTTATTTTTGGTTCCAAATCTGACTGAATGTAGCTCAGTCGTGGTTTTTTAGCTTTTAAGAAGTCAGTGCTGATATTCTGTTCAGAGAAGATACTATTATGTGGAGAATTCAAGATGAACTTCTGAGTATCTCCTGTAGAAAAAAAAACCACAGTCAAAAATGTAAGTAGATATGTTAATCTATTCTGATCTTCTTCAGAGATAATAAAATACTTACAAATATTAGTTCTCACTACATACAGCAGAGAATATATTATTTAATGACATACAGTAAGTCTGGTTCAAATATGTTCTTTCATTTCTGTTATTTAGGAATCTCTTATGCTTCTTCCAGGATTCCATATGAATTAAGTATTTTTTTAAAATTTCCGTTGTCAAGATGGTGTTATTTTATTTTGCTCTAATAAGGGCACACAATTCATTTGGGAGAATTGTACAAATGTAAACTATTATTTGCATTTTAGAGTTTAATTCTATCAAATGGGTATGATTTTTTTCAGGTATATGCTGAAAAATATGGAGTCCAATAGCTTCAGGCTGCCAAAAGTCCCTGGAAGCTCTAACCTAGTTACCCATGATAAATTACAGAAAAGGCATGCCATTACAGCCAAATCTACCTTTAAGGAAAACTGCTTTTTTATTATTTCAAATTCATACAACACACAGTAAAACATCTCAAGGCATCTGCAGTATCAAGAATGTCTTCCTGGTTAACAGTTGGAACATACCCTTATAAGTGTTGCCACTTTTCTGTACAAAGATTGGTCGAAGTTTGGGTGGATTTTTCACTTCCATCATGAGTTGCTCATGCAGGCTGAGTTCTCGGAAGGTCTTCTCCTTCAATTTCCGTACTGATACCTAACAAATACAATGAGTTATAAAGGAAAAATGGTGGGAATCATAGACTGGACCAGGGCCTTTATGGCCCAAAAGACTGCTAAATCCAGCACCATGCTGATTTAATTTAAAAAAAAGGAAAGAAAAAGTTTGATTCACTCTGGCAAGACAGTAAAGTATAGATAGAGACAAAAGAACATAGACAGCCAAAGAAGCTAGTAAAATTGAAGATGGGAAGACTTGCACATGGGGTGGTGGTCCCAGAGATCAACATGCCTAGGGCCTCTACAATCCTCATCCCACTGAGAGAAGATGTCTCAGAAATACACACAATAAAAGCTAAATCTGATACAACCCATTACTTACTGAATGGAGGCTGTAGCGTTTGTTTTTAATATCATCCACCACCATACTGTAGGATGAAAGGATACCTTCTCCTGGAGGAATGCTGTGCAGAGTTTGCTCAACCTTCTGCAGATTCACTCTTTTCTGTAAGGAACCAAATATATCCTACCACAAATCATCCTGAAATGGGTAAGCCCATCCTGAAGGCTTCATATTAGCCTGCAGGTGCATCATATTACATGATTGCTAAAATACAAGTTATGCATATTTAAAACTGTCGTTATTTTACAGATTATTTTATAATATTCAGGATTTCCACTGATATAATATGCTAAAATGCTAATAGATGGGAGGGATTCATAATCTGAAACAAGACAAAACACTGGCCTTATTTCATAATGCAATCTTTTTTTTTCTTCTTAGAAGTTTCCTGAAAGTGCAAGGTTGAGGTTTTTTTTTTTTTTTTCCTGGATCCATAAAGTGTTGACCAAGGCTTGGAATGAAGAGCTGGTGAGTACATAGGCTCTTCATAATTCCCTCTCTGAACAAGGAGAGGACTTGAGAGCATCCACAAGTACTCTACACTTGCGCCTTAAGAAGAAACTGCAAGATAGTAGTTTCCACTGGGTTTAGAGCTCTGGGAGACAAGGAAATTCTTGTCTTAACAGTTAAATGGGATATAGAAATAACAAACCAAGAGAGAGTCTGGATTTTTCTATATTGGATTTACAAAAGAGACTTATTAAAGCTTTGAAATATTTTATGAGAAGAAACAAAGGAAAAATGAAAAGAAATCAAGTTTTAGGAGATTATTTGAAGGCATTAAAGATCAAGATTGTTAAAAGTAAAAGTAAAGAAAAAAAGTTGATTTATTTGATCAAGGTTAAAATATGTGTTATCTTTTAATAGACTTTTGCTGATCAGAGATAAATGATGAGGTTTTAAGGATTTGTTTGTAGGTATGAGATGGTATATGGGAAAAAGAGTTCATTTATTGTATTTTATGAAAGCGATAAATTACTAAAATTGTTTATACTTGTGATAAAGGTGGTCAATGCTTTTTATATTTCTTTTTCTTTACTATATGCTTTTTCATTTATTTCAATTCTTCTTTTTTATTCTTTTATTTTTAGTTTGTATTAATTTTTATTTTTTGAAATATAACTTTTAATAAAATTACTATTTTTTAAAAAAAACTGGTATTGAAAATAACAAAGTAGACTGTCCCTACCCAATTGTTTGTCTTCTGCCTGACAGAACAGTCTTCTTCATTCATTCTTACCAAATCCTGAAATACATTAAAAAGAATGCCTTAGTTTGTTCAGTGTAAATCCTTTGATTGCCTTTCCAACCTTATGTACATTTTTACTCCAATTTCAAAAGAAAAATTATGATGGGATGAAGATACTGAAGTAGTGATAAAGAAAGATTTAGCTACTGTGTTCCCACATCCCCCAAATACCTCTTTGCAACTCTGTATGGTTAACATAAGTTTCTGAAGCTCAATGTACTCAGAGAACAGCATTTGGCAGATGGTTGTATAATGACTGGCAGCTTTGGATGGTCTGTGGAAGTGATCCTCACAGATCTAAAATGGACAGACAGTAATCAGTTCTGGACACATATTCAATTAATTTATTAAACTAACTACTGAATTTATAGACTGAAGATGCAAATCCTGAACCTCTCTCTACTCTATTATACTGTAATAGATTAGAAAGCATCAGAAATTAGAAAGGTATTTTGGCAAGTATGGAGCAGAAGCAGCTTTTGAATGTTACTCAACATATAAACCTGTTTATTTGAGACCTATGTATAATACAACTTGTGATTTAATAAAATGCTATAAGAGACACGGTAAAAAGAAAAATGAACATAGCCAATGTATTCTAGAAGAAAATATCTTGTCTGTTGCCTTTTGAAACTAACACAAAAAGAGCAAATAAAGAAACTGAATTCATATCAAGAGCTACTCTTGCCTTGGGCGATGAACTGGGGAAATCCTCTAAAACATAGGCAGAGCCAAATCAAATAAATAAAGGGTCAAATCAAGGGATAAACTTGATTTTGCATAAATCTAAATTTTAATAAATGCAAATTTTATGCTTTATCTTAGGTATTTAATAAACAGAAGGGGAAATCACTAAATACTTGTAGTATAATAATTACAGTTTCGTGGGAAAACATAAACTTGGACCACAGGTACATTTTATATTGATTGAGCATATAAGCCATAGTTTGCATGACATAGGAAGATATTTTAAAAAGGAACCAGCTTCCAACTGAAGAGAATATATGTAGCTCGGGTAGAAATGTGGTCCTTTCATTACCCAACCAGGTTACTTCATCAGTGCTAAGGAGTGTGGGGTTTGCTCCCTGTTTATATATGGTAGCTTGCCTTGTCAATGTTATTGGGGGACAGCTTTCTCCTTGCTAATTCCTAGATTAGGATATTTTTTGCTCTGCTTGATTATTTTTCTATTTTTACTCTATTCTTATCTGGATACTGTTTATTGGAGAGGATGTATTCTGGTCTTTTTGTTTCCTTCCTAGTTTTTTTGTTGTCTTTTTTGGATGGTGTGTAAATGCACTTCATCACTGTATATCTATTGATCATGGTAAGCTACGTATAAACCAAAAACAAATTAAATGCTCATTATCATTAAGGATGTTACCTAAGCAGCTAATAAAACATGCAAGCAAACAACCAAGGTCAGAGAGCACCAAGGACTCTCTATATCTCCAACATGCTGCTCTGCAGATGTAGTAGACTATCAAATCAGTAGGAATTCTGGGCCAAACACTATACTATACTAAAAATAACAAAACTCCAGATTAGCAGATCTACACTGAACACAGAGGGTGTGAACAAAACAAGTGAAACCAATCTAAATAATTAATATTCTATGAGATTTAACATTGGCACAATTTTGTGTTTTGATAATTTTTATTTTCCCAACCATTGTGGATTGAAATGGACTTATAAAACCAGGGCTTTTTTTCAGCCGGAACGCGGCGGAACCGCGTTCCGGCACCTTTTTCCGGGCCGACCGCACCGGAAATAGCCCCTCCCACACCGGAAATAGCCCCTCCCAAATTTTACTTGCATTCCTGTTCTCTAAAGGGGCGGTCCTAGGGTTTGATGAGGGCGTGGCCAGGTTTGAGTTCCGCCACCTTTTCTCCGAGAAAAAAAGCCCTGTATAAAACTAATTGGCTTTATAAGTATTTAATTACATTATAAATGTACATACTTCAATGTGAACTTCTATAATAACTGCATTTAAAAGTATTACATCAATGTTTTCCATTAATTAAATTATTTAAACTAATTGCTAAAGTTAAATGAACAATTCATTTAAGTGACCAAGCTGCACCTTAAACTGAATGCATTCAAAGGAGATTAGCATATTTAAGGAAGAAAAAAGGAAGGAAGGAATTTTTCCTATACAGACAGAGTCATTCCTTCTCTGTTCTTCCTTAAATAAACTTTATACTGAAGGTGTAAGATTTTTTTTCTACTTGTCCACAGGATATTTAGAACAAATGACTAAATATATAAATTATGTGAAACATACAAGACCTTGATTACATCCTGGAAAGCAACTGTGGTGTTTGAGGCCTCTGCATTCAGTTTGAGCATAACCGTTATTAGCTTTGCCAGTGACTCACTCAGCTCTCTCTCCATATGGCTCTCGATTCCCCAGTCCAGAGCTTTGTAGATCAACTTTCCTAATGATTCTGCCAACTAGAAAGGAAATATTGAGCGATCTGTCAATTCTGAAAATCTAGGACAATTTTGCCAAAATCAGTACACAAATGGCTGCCTCAGTGACTGGTATTAGAAGAATTTAGCAACTGTTTTTCAATTGTCTAAGTATAATAATAGTAATAGTAATAGTAATAGTAATAATAATAATAATAATAATAATAATAATAATAATAATAATAATAATAATAATAATAATAATAATAATAATAATAATAAAGTTGGAAGGGACCTTGGAGGTCATCGAGTCCAACCCCCTGCTCAGGCAGGAAACCCTATACGATTTCAGACAAATGGCTGTCCAGTCTCTTCTTAAAAACTTCCAGTGTTGGAGCATTCACCGCTTCTGGAGGCAGGATATTCCATTGATTAATTGTTCTAACTGTCAGGAAGTTTCTCCTTAGTTCTAGGTTGCTTCTCTCCTTGATTAGTTTCCATCCATTGCTTCTTGTCCTGCCTTCAGGCGCTTTGGAGAATAGCTTGACTCCCTCTTCTTTGTGGCAGCCCCTGAGATATTGAAACACTGCTATCATGTCCCCCCTCATCCTTCTCTTCGTTAAACTAGACATACCCAATTCCAGCAACCGTTCCTTATATGTTTTAGCCTCCAGTCCCCTAATCATCTTTGTTGCTCTTCTCTGTACTCTTTCTAGAGTCTCAGCATCTTTTTTACATCGTGGTGACCAAAACTGGATGCAGTATTCCAAGTGTGGCCTTACCAAGGCATTGTAAAGTGGTATTAATACTTCACGAGATCTTGATTCTATCCCTCTGTTAATGCAGCCCAGCACTGTGTTGGCTTTTTTGGCAGCTGCAGCACACTGCTGGCTCATATTTAAGTGATTGTCCACTAGGACTCAGAAAGCAGTTTTAAAATAAAATTATAAATAAAAACAAATACAAAACTAAAATAATAAAACATATTTAATATAGTAAGTTGAGGCAGCTGGCAATATTAAAACTAGAAAAAGGTTAGAGCATGGGGATGTCCTGATATCAACTGGGGGAGAAAACTGTTCCACTGAGAAACAATCCACTGCCAAAGAGTATCATCCTCCACACATTAAGGTTAAACTAGAAGGCAGATTTTTTGTATCCCTACTTCCAAGCTATCTTAACGTCTTGAAGATATTAAAAAATGATTAAGCTACAGGTACAGTGTCACTAGCCCAAGTGTTCAATATACAGTATGGAGTTGCCTTGAATAATCGGCCTCTTATGAAATCATTTCAAGAGCAGACCCTCGTATAGCATGTTACAATCATCCACTCTTGAGATAACCTATATATGAAATCACTGACTGAACCCTTATTCACCTCTTCATGAAAACTTTATTACAATTCAGAATCAGTTCTAGATCTGTGCTATTATAAAATATCAGCTAGACTTGAGAATGAAGAGGGGTTTTTTCTCCTGAATCTGTTGTGACGTATCTGAAATCAAAGCAAAAATAGTGCTTGTTTTGGTTGATCTTTTCAAGGATGTAGCACTGTGGCCAGTCAGTTTTTCTGTTGGCAAAAGCTCTTGATTGATTCCACTTCCCAACTCCTGGGTTCAAGTTAGCGTCTTTCCCACTTCTTCTAATAAAGTTTCTATTGCTGTTGTTTTTTTAAAAGTGCGACAGAAGAATAATGACATGATGGCTTGACAGTTTTACTTTTACCGACTAATATGGTTCTATGCTGCGTGAAACAGCAATAGCACTTAGACATATACCACTTCATAGTGCTTTACAGCATTCTATAAGTGGTTTACAGAATCAACATATTGCCCCCAATAATCTGGGTCCTCATTTTACCAACCTCGGAAGAATGGAAGGCTGAGTCAACCTTGAGCCGGTCAGGATCGAACTCCTGGCATTGGGCAGAGTTAGTTTGCAATATTGCATTCTAACCATTGTACTACCACAGCTCCTGAAAAATGTTTTATGGTCAAAATGATGGGAGAATAAGAGCAAAAGGATGCATAGAATGAAGGGGAAATAATTTTATTCACCAGTAGTCAGTAAGTATGGATAGGATGCTGATCAGATGGTATTTCTTAGATTTGAGACTGATGAACTTAACAAGGATTGCCATCAACTTTAAAAAAATAGAGGAGTGAAAATATTATGAATATGGAAATGTCCTCAGCTTTAGCTATTCCATTAGGTATTTATGCCATAAGGCTACTAATGAAGACAATCCCAGATTTTTATTCATGGTTACAAGAAGAATGAAATCCCATCCAAGAGAAATGAATTATCTAACAGCCAAACCAATCACTACATAATCACTACAGGTAGTCTTCAACTTACAAGAGTTCATTTAGTGACTGTTCAAAGTTACAACGGCACTGAAAAAAAGTGACTATGACAGTTTTTTACAATTAAACCATTGCAACATCCCCATGGTCATGTGATCAAAATTCAGGTATTTGACAACTGACTCATATTTATGATGGTTGCAGTGTCCTGGGGCCATGTGATCACCTTTTGTAACCTTCTGATAAGCAAAGTCAATGGGGAAACCAGATTCACTTAACAACCATGTTACTAAGTTAACAACTGCAGCAATTCACTTAACAACTGTGGCAAGAAAAGTCATAAAATGGGGCAAAACTCACTTAACAAATGTTTCACTTAGCAACAGAAATTTTGGGGTCAATTGTGGTCGTAAATCAAGAGCTGCCTGTATAGATTTATTTTGCTAATGTCACGAGTATGCCAACAATTGTTTCAAGCACCTTAATCTTACCTTATCCTCTAAAATCTCCCTTGGCTCTTGATTTATGTGACCATCTGAAACAAATGTTTAGTCAATTTCAGTTTAAATTTCATTTGCATGTTCAGGGTGACCCTGGAAGATATTGACAATAGATTGACACTTGGTTGTTTTAAAAAAACTTGTCAAATAAGGACAGCTGAACAGCATTCTGTGGTTCATAACCCTAGTTATTAATCAAAACATACCACTGTGGAGAGGTGGGAAATTTCTTTAATCAAATGGAATATAGGGGAGGGAGGAAACACTACAATATCAACATTTATCATTTCCTCTAGACTACATATAGCATCCTTTCTTAACCTACTGGTTTCTCCCTTCACAGCCATATTGCTGGTACATGATAGTAGTCAAATACATCTGGAAAACTCAGGTTGGCCAATATATAGGATTATAATATTTTTAAAAATCACTGGATGAAGGTAGTCATGTATTTTACAGAGGACCGTGTTTTGTTTAAAGAGTCTGGTTTAAAGATAGACCTCAGAACAGAGATGTTGAATTTATTTGGCCAGCAGATTGGACAGGCACATATTCCCTAGTTATTATGGGAAGGTGTACTACATTTCTATTTCTATAATAATTATTTCTATAAATCAGCATAAATACATTATAAGAATATGAATTAATAGATGCACATATTTCTAGCTTTTAAGTGTGATGATAGACTTCAAATGTTTCGATACATAGTACATACTCCAGTGTTTTATTAAAGTTTTTATATAACATATCTGGTATAATTTGTTCCTATGATTTAAGAGGATATATAAAATTTCAAGTCTTCTAGAGGTCTTTTTCAAAAGGAAAAATTTATACCTATCATTTTAAGAGAAGAAATGAAAATCAAGGATTTTTTAAAATAAATTCTTTTAACTCTCCTGCTCTTACTCAGCTGTGTCTTTCAAACAACAGCTTGTCATTATCAACACATCTGAAATGTGGAACTACTTATTATACAGACTGCTGCCTTGATTACATTAAAATCAAATATTCAAATCTGAATTAACAGGAGTTACTCGCATTTAATAAGTACCTTTCTCTACTATAAATATTTTTTTTGGTACTATGGAATTATGTTTTGGAATTCTTGTTTTAGAAAGAAAAATAAATCAATTTAGATGATGTAATACTACATTAAATTTTCATAATCTGTAATCACAGAAAAGCATTTGCAATGATCTTAAATTCTGTGACTTATTCTATTTCCCTTTTGGAAAACATAATAAAATTGCTCATTATTTACTCACAAATCACATATAGTGAGTAGGAGGACTATGTTTCCAGGTAAATACATTAACAATTAACATCTTAATTAAGGTAACACATAATACATTGAAATAACAAGAGAAATAAGAAATTTTAGAAACACATAAATGGAAAGAGTAACTTTAGTCATTTTAATTGGAATTTCTTACCATAGTTATGTTTGATAGTGAAAGATATACTTCCGTCAGAATGAATATAGAGGTCATCAATATCTAGAATCTTCATCTGAACTACAGAACCCAGTCCCTGAGCTAATATCTGATCCATTTTACAACAGCCATGAAAGCAAATAGCCCAGGCTTGTTCTTCACTTATGGGTTGTTTGTAAAAGCTTAGAAACTGAGCTAAAGACACCTTAGTGATATCCTTTGTATTAACCATTGTAATTGCTGGCTTTGGCCTTTCTTCCATGTTTCATAGTATTAAGGGAAATCTTTACAACTGAACAAGTACTTTCATTGTGTCTAATTTATATCCTTTGATGTGGATGTATATCTTAAAGGGGAAGTAACTGCTTGATCTCATATACAGTATTAACTTTGCCCTAGATAAAAAATTAAGGTCAATTTATTTATAATACCTTAGATCTCTGCAACAGATTCCTGTAGAGGAATAGATAGATAGCTGGGATAGACCTTAAAAAATATTTATTTATTAAAATAATTTATTTTTGATAAACTCCACCTTTCTCCAATACCTGAAATTTCTTACATTAGTTTGCATACATACTTGTAATCTAATTTCAAACATCTCATATTTCTTTGTGGCTTAAAATGTTATGGGAATTTATAATATTAAATAAATATATAAATAAACTATTATTTATATATTAGCCTATCTGATTATGATAATTGCAATTTATTCAACCAACAGTAGTTCAACATGCATAATAGTGATTTTATTATGCTCCATGAAGTACAATAAGAACTTTAAGTGAACTTAAAAGTGAACTTTTGATGAAGCAAAAATGTTAAAGTATCAAAATCATAGCTACAATTATTACTTAATTTAAAAAAAAGAGAGAAAAGAACTTTAAAATCAACTCAGCAAAGACCATCTGATATCTCTTCAGGAGGCAGTAGAAAACCAGGTAAAATTCATAATGGTATAGAACACCTCATCTTCAACCCATATAAAGGGATCTTATATTTGAATTAATATGTCTCAGTTTAAAGTATGATTTCCCTGTTTAAATATGCCTTGCCATATAATTTGCAACATTTTTGTTATGGTGCTGGGGAAGATGAAGTCGGGGGATTAGTTCTGCCCGGTTTTTATTGGCTTTCTATGGGTAGATCTGTTTCCCTGACCTGGCAACAAATTTTTGGCTGCTAGGATTCAGAGAAATGGCAAGAGAATCGGGGAGCCGGCATTGTGGGGGAAGTACAATAATTCTTAGTTCAGTTCTCTATGAAGCTGTGGGAACTTGATTAGTGCTTTGCTTCCTTGATTTCATTCATACTCATCACCTCCATGTTTTTGAACCATTAGTGTTATGGAAAGGCTATAACGCAGTGGTTTCTATTACAATTTGATCCATAAAGCTCTTAAAGACTCAGCAGGACAGACAAGAAAAGAAGTCCAGAGTCCATGACTGAAGTAAATAACAAATGCTATGAAGCTGTGGGAAAGAAAAGATTTGTAATTTCAAAAGGAATTTCAGATTGCAACCTCTGTAGTGTAGTTGCTTTTAGAGAGGAATTGTGATGGTCTGCTCTGTAATAAGTATAAAAGAAAAAAAGCAAAACAGAGCAGTCTTACAGCGTTTTTTTGTAGATTACATACTAAAATGTATGGGTTAGTCTCCAAAAATTGATGTCAAATTTCAGTCTTCAGTCCTTCCTCGGTTTGCCGTGTGAGCCAGCTTCTACTTGGCACTTTTCAGAGATCTCATATTTTATCGTATCATATACAATCAGCTCTAGGATAATGGGAATTGCAGTCATTACACTTTGGAAAAATAAGTCTCTTTCTCCAATAAAATGTCTATGTGGATACATCTTTTATTCTTCCTTGTACATATTAATAAATGTTCTAATTTTTTCTTCTTTCAAAGTCGTTCTGTTTATCATTGTTCATTTATTGCTGTACTGTTGCAGCTAAACCTTAACTGTGCAGGGGAGAGCGGAGACTAAAATTAAACTATACAGTAATTGCTATGCACCGATTAAAGCAGTGTTTCTCAACCTTGACAATTTTAAGGCATGTGGACTTCAACTCCCAGAATTCCACAGCCAGCATTGCTGGCTGTGGAATTCTGGGAATTGAAGTCCACATGCCTTAAAATTGTCAAGGTTGAGAAACTCTGGATTAAAGGAACTGAAAGATGCCCTTTTTAGACAAACCAAATAAGTGTACAATACTAATCTAGGGCTGTATATGGGTTGTATATGGGTTGCAAATGTCTGAATGCATAACATTTCAGCTGGCAGCAAAGCATTAGTTTGATGCTATCTAGTGGTCGTCACAATTCCTACACCAACCATCAATAGAGCAGTATTTTTCACTCTTGATATTTTGGGAATTGAAGTCCAAACATCTTAAAACTATCAGGAGTGAGAAATACTTCACCAGAGGGGAAAAAGGAGAGCGTGAAACGAAGAGAAAATCGTAACGGGAAGGTTCCCTAGGACAGGGGTAGGCAACCTCGGCTCTTTTATGACTCATGGACTTCAACTCCCAGAATTCCTGAGTCAGCTACGCTGACTCAGGAATTCTGGGAGTTGAAGTCCATGAGTCATAAAAGAGCCGAGGTTGCCTACCCCTGCCCTAGGAGGTCACAAACGAAAACGCGCTTCCAGGTCCCGCCTCTCCGACGGAATAGCGAATCAGAAGTCGAACATTTAAAAGGAATCCCCTCTTCTGTTCTCTCTCGCCCTATTGGGGGTGGGGAGGGGGAGTGTCCTTCAGTCGTTCTCCTTCCGGTGATAAATCCGGGATTCCCCGCCAGCCAAGATGGCGGCGCCCGGAGGCGGCGAGGTGGTGTGGAACCGGTGGGATGTGCCTTGGCCTGCTTGCAATTCCGCCGAAGTCGTGCCGGCTGAACATGCTTCAGGTCAGCGGAGAGCTTTCCACGCGGAACGAGGCTCTCTAGCTAAAGCGGGACGTCTTTGCATTTCGCGTTAAATTTGAGTGCTAGATAAGCACGCTTGCTGCGAAAGTTTCTGCCTTGTGTTTTTTTTTTTTTTTTTTGAAAATGTAGTTTAACTAACAGACTTTTGGGTGGTGGGACTAAATTATTATCTAGCAGATTTGAGCTTAAGCCAACATAAAATATGCATATGATTGTAAAAAAATGCCTCATTCCGCTAATAAAAATTTACATTTTTTTGCGTATATAGGATTGCAATTTATTTCTAATTGATTATAGTGGAAGCATCTTCCTCTCAGTGTTAAATGAGGTGTGTCTATGTTTAACTGATGATTTAATACTCTTAGGTTTTTCAGACTGTCGATTAATATGAGGTTAATTGATTAAACTGGAGTTAACTTGAGGAACGAAACACTCGTGAATATGCACAACTGAGAACAAAAACAAACATATTCGTACTGCATGAAGTCACCTTTTGATGAAACCATTCATTGTAACGCAAACCCAGAAAATTGGGTTAATTGAATGAACCATCATGGTTTAATTAAACATGCATAAATGTGCCATGCAAAAAAACAGCTATATATGCAGCAAGTATCTGGAATTTCATGCTAGGAAGTAAGCAAAGTAGCTGAATAATACAAGATCCTGGACAGAATCCAAATGAATTGCTGGAAGGAAAAATTTCCTTAGTGCAGAAAGTAGATTCATAACACTATAGCTTCTCTGTTAATCTGCTGCAGACAAATAACTCTGGGTTTCCCACACTATCAAGTGTAGCTCTCTTGAAGAGACAGAACATGCAGGGGAGATGGAAAGAACTTTTTAGTTGTGCAATGTTACGATAAATCTACTTTTCCCAAAGCTTTATTTTATTTCATTGTTTATTTGTGCTTCATTGATTTTTTTAGGGGACGTACATTACATTTATACTAAAGAGCTGTGGCAAAAAAGTTAAGGAACCCCTGAACTAACTGATGCTGGAATTTGAGATCCACTTCCTTTGTTACTGGTTTATTGAGTGAATTTTTGCAGCTTCCTATTGATGCCTATGTTTATATTTTCTAGTGAGATGCCTTTCAGCTGTTCTGAAGAAGTGTGGGTCTGTTGGCAGCATGTTAAAGAGCAAAGAGCTGGTTGCAGAACAGAGCCTTCTGCATTCAATCATTTATAATTACCATTATCAGATGATTCATCAAAAGACATATGGGAGTCTTAAACAGGTTGGTGACCTTTTTGGAAATCTTGATTAAATCTTCAAAGCCTTCCATGATAAAAAAAATGCTGAATTTGCCCATTATGTCATCTTTAGTAGAGGAATTCTTTTAAGGAGGAGCCCAAAAAAAAATGCCAAAAGTAAGACTAAAAAAAGATCTAGCTAGCTATAGCCCAACACATAGAAGCTTATATTTTTGCCATGGGAGTTATTATGTAATGCTGACTATAAGGATTTTGCATCTACTATATTTATTTTATTTTAAATCTGTAAATCATTTCAACTGAATAGAATGCATTGGTTCTGCAGAAAGTTTGTTTGCTTAATTTTGGGATATGTAGAGATTGTTTCTGTTCACTTATTGAAACATACTATACTGAAATTTAATTTTGAATAAGTTAGGAGTGCTCGCAAGTATATATGCTAGAGATATTATAGTGCATGTGAAGAATTTGGTTCTTAATACAAGTTATGAAAAAAAATGATTCATTTATATCTAGAGCTAAGCATATTTATTGGAAGCTAGCTATTGCTGTGGCTCAGTCTCAATGCGCCATTGTGCATTCATCCCAAACAATAAGTTTGCATTTCTGCAATACTTTTCTCATGCGGGATGCTTTGGAAATGTTGCACGTGGGAGTTTCAATGAATTGCATGTTCAATGGCAATTTCAAAACGTCCAACAGATGGCGCTGTTTTTCAAAAAAGCATGTTTTTACCTGTCACAAGTGTGACATCTATATAATAGTAGATATATAAAAACACGCGCGTATTCGAATGCAACGTTGTGTCAAAATTTCAAAGCAATCGGTGAACAACTTTCGGAGATTTAAGATTTTGAACAAACGAACATTTACATTTTTATTTATATAGATAAGAATGCAGTTTGCTTGCTTTTTAATATAGGCCAGTAAGCAACATTTTTTACCTTCATAATTTCAGGTAGAACAATGCTTGAAACGTTTAAATTTAATGAATCTGGAAAAGTCGATTCAAAAAATTGCTCAGATGGGCCTCATGTAAGTAGTTTGTTAACATGTCCATGTTTCTATAGTTTTATTAATACAGATTGTCCTTGAAATATGACTGTAATGGGCACATGTCACAATGGTTGTTAAGCAAAACAACCTCACTTAACCTTACCCCGTACTCTTTCTGATGCAACCATTAAATGAAAATGAGAATTGTTAATTAGAGCATAGGGTGCCTTGGGTGAGGGAGACCCTGGGTGGCCTTTTCAAGTTGTCTGCCCTGAGCCAAGGCTACTTCCACCCCTTGAGGCACCACATGCTACACTTCTCTCTGGGGTCCTCGTAGTCCTTCAGCTTCCTTTCCACCCAGAAAGCAAAAGACAACAAGCTGTCTGGATTTTGCAAACCTCCAACTGCCTTCCCTTCCAGCAAGCAAGGGGAAGTCAGTCTATCCAGAGTTTGCAAATTCCAGCAAGCAAGGGAAGATCAGCTGATTCATCACACCCATTTGGAATTCCTTAAAACAGCTACAGCTCTTCCTGACACAGGAGTTCTCAACTTACAACCTTTTGTTTAGTGACCAAAGTTACAACAGCACTGAAAAAAGTGACTGATGACCATTTTTCACACATCCCCATGGCCATGTGATCAAAATTCGGGTGCTTGGCAACTGCTTCATATTTATGATGGTTGCAGTGTCCTGGGACCATGTGATCACCGTTTACGGTCTTCTGATAAGCAAAGTCAACAGGGAAGCCAGGTTCACTTTACAACCATGTTACTAACTTAACTGTAGTGATTTACTTAACAACGGTGGCAAGAAAGATTGTAAAATGGGGCGAAACTCACTTAACTGTTTCACTTAGCAACAGAAATTTGGGGCTCAATTGTGGTTGTAAGTTGAAGACTCCTTGTACAGTGTGGCTACCATCTGCAGCTACCATGTGATCTAGAAACAGTTCATTTGATTTAAGGAGTTGCAGACAGGTGGTATTGCGTAGTCTGTGTCATTAACATTAGTTACCATATCAGCTTGTGACAAAGCAGCAGAGAGTAGCATTCAAGTGCATATACATTTTCTTCTCTATTTATTTTAAATAGAAAACAGAGATCTGAAAATTCTGCGGAGTCCTTGGTCCCCAGCCAACCTGTAATAGAAGTTGTTCTGGTGAAGATACTGGGTAGTTGCAAGCTTATACTACGTTTACTCGAATGTTGTTGTACGGCATTTAGGTATCCTTCCAAAAATATATATTTTATAGTTGTTATTATCCTGTTCATTACTGACTGTGGTGCATAATTTTTTTGGTCTTAAGTTTTTGCAGTTCTCTAGCATCATAATTTAGTATAAATGACTTTGATTTTTATTGAATTAAAAATATAAATAACAAAAAAGTAAACGTGTTTTACTATTAACTGTCTTAGGACTGAGTTCACTGAGTTGAGTAACTGTAAAATAGACATTTATCTTGGATTTCTAACTTTTGGGAAAATATTATCCAGCCTTAACCAACTTGTTTCTCAGTTTAATTGTTAAACATCTATGTTTGGAAGAGTATATATTGTTCAACACTTTGATTCTGGGGTTGCTGAGTCGGTTATGGTATGTACATCTCTTAAACATTTTTATTGTTTCATTTCTAGTTATTCATTTACATGTTTATAACAAAGATTTTGCTTAGTCACTTTCTTACCAATTAGATGGGGGGGGGATACCAATGAGTATCGTACCATACTGCAATTTATAAAGTTCTAACTGCATTTATTGCTATGGTGGACCCAGGAAAAGTGGTGGGTGAAGGAGATTAAATGGTATCTTTAGAAACTCTGAAGCTTTGTTTCAGCTGGAATGGGAAAAAGGAACATATTTTTTATAAACATTTATTTATTTTTCCCTAGTTGGTTTTGAGTGGAAGAAACTTAAATAAGGCAGGTGCAGTTAGTGTAGACATGGTTGTGGGCACTGTTTATGTATAACGGGTTTTATATGCAGATCCAGATCCCTTTTATCCAAATGCTCAATTTGGGATCTTCCTTCTATGCAAAACAATGTCTGGTAGTATACCTTAATTCCAATAAACTTTTAGCGGTATAGAGATGGCTTTGGGCCATATGTACTGCCCAACCATTGGAATTCATTTTTTTTTTCAAAAATAGTCTTTCTCACTGTGTTAGAATTGCTCCATTATCTGGTAACTGGATCTCCTTTGTTTCAGATAAATAAAATAGCCAGACATTCTGACCAAAGTAAATAACTCACTTTTCTATCCATCTACTTTTCTTTGCTTTTGATTAGTGAACATGAATTCTGCTTCATGTGTGCTTGTGTTTTGTCTCTTTAAGTAAGGCTCATAGCATTACAGATCCTTACACTAGTAAATAGCAGTTTCAAAAATCCTGGAATACTGCTCTAATATTTAAAAGCTACTCACCCCTTCTAAGTGACAAACCTCTTTGACTTTTTCTTCAGGATTATTGTTAATTTTATTGCCAAAGTTCATTGTGAGTCAATACTGGTTAATTCATACTGAATTGGAGAGCTTAGTGAAAATGAGAAGCAAATATGGAATTATGTTAGCCAATATCAAGCGTTACATCTCTTTGTGTTTTTCCTTCATTCTAGGATTCTTTATAGAGCTACATTAAAAAAACTTAGTATGTTATATAAGGATCTCTTTGAATTGCTTCAAGAAGTAGCAAAAATGCACCAAAGGCCATATATTAAAGGATTTGTCTTTCCTTCTGAAATAAACGTTTTTCTGAAAACCAGTTATTTAGAGATTAAGAAGAAAATGCCTAAAACATTTATAGAAAGGAAAACTGGCAGTGGATGGATAAATATATTGTTTTCGGAACATAAGACTGTATCCCAGTCTCAGAAGCTGAATGTAGCTCTTCCTGCAACAGTCAGGAAAAATAAGAAAAGGAGGAAAGGTACCCAAAATATTTCTGATATTGGAAAACCAGTTTTGGTCAACAGACCTAATCAAGGTAATGGCTGCTTAATTTACTTGAATATTAGGAACAGTCACACTCGTGCTTATATTATAGCACAATATACATTTTTATGCTTTTATAACTTGTATTGAATTGGAAGATCTGTGTTGATTATCTTTTCTCTTAATAGTGGAGAATGCCTGAAAATAAGATGAACAAAAGGTGGGGAGGGATAAAAAATTGCAAATGCTTAGATCAGGGGTAGGCAACCTCGGCTCTTTTATGACTCGTGGACTTCAGCTCCCAGAATTCCTGAGTCAGCTGTGCTGTGCTGACTCAGGAATTCTGGGAGTTGAAGTCCACGAGTCATAAAAGAGCCGAGGTTGCCTACCCCTGGCTTAGATGTTTCTTTGAAACTGGACTGTTAAATATCTACTGGTGGGAATTCAGGATATCCATTCAGGAATTCAGTGAAGATTACACTATCTAATGTACAAAATAATTGATTAAATTTGCATGTTGTGCCATTCCCCAAACTCTGCCCCAGCCTAAAATTTAAAAAAATTGCAATAAAAGTATTAAAAGATGGCATGCATGACGGATAGGATAGAATGAAGTGAGGGCTCTCACTGACCCTCTCCAGGGCCTGGGTGAAAAGTCAGTTTTGCTTTTGTGAAAAACAATAGATTGGCAGAAATCCGAATCATCAGAGGAACCTCATTCTAGAGGGAAGGTGCTGCTACAGAAAAGGCATGTTTTGGGGATCCCACTATATATTGGTAATGAAAGGAACCTGGAGTACGCTGATCTTGAAAGATTAAAGTGGCCCGGCTGATATTGTAGCAGATTCCCTGATTTAAACCTATATTCAATATTATTTACCTGCTTTTAGTTTTATCTCTGTGTCTTTTCTTTTAGATCTTGCAGAGAAGTTGGAGTTTGATCTGAAGACATTATGCAAATATCCTAATCCTGTGTCACAGGAGGTTTGTTCCATTCTGTTCTTGTATGCTGTAGGCTTGTAATTTTTATTTATATTTGATAGCCAGTTTGATATAGTAAAAACATCAGACTAGAACTGGGAAATCATGAGTTCTAGTCTTACCTTAGGCCAGCGGTTCTCAACCTAGGGGTCGCGACCCCATTTGGGGTCAATCGACCATTTCACGGGGGTCGCCAAGCAAGGCTGTCCGCCATTTTTTTTCCCTTTTCCGGAGGGTGCCTTACCTCCCTTGGGCTGGGCCAGCTGGTGGTCGGCCTGTTCCGTCTCTGCCGCTTGCCAGCTATGCCTCGGCCGGCGCAGGGGACGGAACCACGCATGCGCGGCGCTCCCGGGCAGGGAAAGTCCTCGACTTACGACCGGTTGGGTAGTCCTCGACTTACGACCGGTTTAGTCCTCGACTTACGACCGGTTTAGTCCTCGACTTACGACCAGTTGGGGGTCGCGGCATTAAAAAGGTTGAGAACCACTGCCTTAGGCACAAAGCCAGCTGGGTGGCCTTGGGCCAAACACTTTTTCTCAGCCCAGGGAAGGAGGCAATGGCAAACCTTCTGAAAACCTTGCCAAGAAAACTGTGGAGACTTGTTCAGACTGTCTCCAAGAATCGGACATGACTGAATGGAAGGAAAAACAATTTTACCCCACATTTATTTTGGATCAGCTAAAGGCAATGTACATAATTAATGCGCCTGTCTCCTTTTTTATCCATAACAACCCTATAGAAAAAATATCTGGCCCATAATCATCCACCTGGCACAGTCTC
>NW_015387503.1:228850-310695 GCF_001527695.2 Protobothrops mucrosquamatus | reverse complement strand
AAGTGCATGTAAATGTAACACCTGCACCCACTTACCCACCCACCTATGTATAAAATGGGCTATCAAGTTGTTTTCTTTTTTAAATATA
Organism: Protobothrops mucrosquamatus; assembly: GCF_001527695.2. NCBI lineage: Eukaryota > Metazoa > Chordata > Lepidosauria > Squamata > Viperidae > Protobothrops > Protobothrops mucrosquamatus. The sequence goes on along the minus strand of NW_015387503.1, from coordinate 310,607 downwards.
ATTTTATTAAATGTTTTAAAAACGAGTAAAAATTAATGCAAACTAAAAGAAAAAAGAAAAAGAAATAAAAGAGAAAGCTAAAGTACGAAAAGAAAAAAAGAAAAATGGTAGAAAAAAACCACACAAAAAAGATATAAAGAAGTTGTTTCCGATCTTTTACAGCAGTCACAAGGACAATTGTAGATTTACTACTTTCTCTAAAGTTATCATAACTTTCTTTTTTAATAATCTATCCTATCTAATCATCAAAACTATAGATCATACCTTTATTTTTTTTCTGTTTTACGCAAAAAGTCCATAAAAGTTTTCTGGTTAGTAATAAATGTAGATAATGTCTTTTCTCTAATAGTTAAACAGGTCAATTTGGCCATCTCAGTAAATTCTGTCATCTTCATCAAACATTCAAATCTTTCCATATTAGTGCAGACTGTTATAATATACAAAAACAAAGTTCCATGACTTTTTTCTAAGTGTTTAAACATCAGTCCCAAGAGGAAAAATTTTTCATTTCAATTGTATATTAATCTTTAAATCTTTATCATAATGTTTATCATACATTGTTTCACTCGTTTTTCTTCTGTCTCAAATTTTATTAAAAGTTTATACATTTTAGGAATCACATGTTCACAATTTGTTCACAATTCCATTTCAAAGTCAGTTTTAGAATATTCAGTACTATAAATTATTTTATTTGCTTTGATTCTTTCTGAGAACTGTTAATAAGAGAACTATTGGCATTTATGTTCCTTTGCCATCAGTTCTCTTGATTTCAGTGTGTATTCCCTTTGACAAAATTCTAGTCTATCATGGTATATTAACCATTTGTGTTTTCTCATCTATAAAATGCTTCTTGTGCTGAGAGCCACAAAGATGTTTTTGTGTACAACCTGGATTTGTGTCTATTCCATATTCTCAATATGGCATGTCTAATATAGTGATTTTTAAAATCTTCATTAACCTTAAATTTATTACACCACAATGTCCATGCCATCAAAATCTTAGGTCATGTCCTTCTAACTCTAAAAGTCTTCTATTTCCCAGCAACACCCACTTTTCATTGAAACTAAACAGCAATCTGCAAAATACAATTTCGAAACGAGTAAACCCAGTCTTCTTTCCTTTGCATCTTGTAATACCTTATATATAAAACTCTCATTTTCCCCTTGCTATACAAATTTAGATATATCTTTTTGCCACTGTTTAAAATGGTACATAGTGTCCAAACAAGCATTGCCTGAAACAAAACCATCAGTCAAGCAGACATTCATTTGTATCATAGAAATTATCCCCAACAATGACAATAGTAATTTCTCCCAGCTTAACATACAGTACCTGTTTTTAACTTAATTCCATGTGTTAACATAATTATTTTGAAGTAACGTACAATGCATATTTGTCATGGTGACCATCAAATTTGATTTCTAATGACCATGTAGATAGATTTTTTCCACGACAATCTATCCCTGAACTGTTCTTTCAAGTCTCCCAACAGTGCATTCATTGTCATGTACCTGCCTTCATCTTTCTTCTGGTCATCCTCTTTTTCTATTTCTTTCCACTTTTAGCGCAATTAGAGCCTTTTCAGAGAGCTAGGTCTTTGCATAATGTGTCCAATGTAGGATAAATTGACCTTCATCATTTATGCCTCAAGTGAGGAGCACGGGTTGATTTGTTCAATCAGTTTGTTTTCTTGGCTGTCTAAAGTATACTAAGGAGTCTTCTCCAACATCAAAATTCAAAGGCATAAATACTCTTCCTATCCTGCTTCTTTAAAGTCCAACTTTTGCTTCCATATAGTGTCAGAGGGAATACTAAGACTTGCACAATTCTAATCTTTGTAGGCACAGCCACACCACGGTATTTAAATATCTTTTCCAAGGCCTTCATGGCTGTTTTACCTAGTGCTAGTCTGGGGTATATTTATTATTGACTGCTTGTCCCTTTACTATTGATGGTTGGTCCTAATATGCAGTAGCTATCCACCAGTTTGATATTTTTGCTGTCAACATTCTGAGACTGGTTGTTCTACCTGTTATCATTAGTTTGGTCTTTTTTAATATTTAATTTTAGTTCCATTTTTTCACTGTGCTCTTTGACTTTTAGTGGTAGGGACACACACAAACACACACACACACACACACACACACACACCTGTTTATAATATACTTGCCAAAAACCATAGTTAAAAAAAAAGGACAAAAAGAAAATTGACTTACCAATTACTAATTAAGATTAATACCTGTACATTATGGTATTTTTATAAACTCAATTGATCTTCAATTACCTATGCTTTATTACTCAGGAAAAGACAAATACACATACAGATAGTCCTCAACTTACAACAGTTTGTTTAGTGACCGTTTGAAGTTACAGTGGCCCTAAAAAAAGTTACTTGTAACCATTTTTCACACTTAAGATCATCGCAGCATCCCCATGTGCTGCAATGATCAAAATTCGTATGCTTGGCAACTGACTCCTATTTATGACAGTCATGTGATCACCCTTTGCGACTTTCTGACAAGCAAAGTCAAGCCAGATTCACTTAACAACCATGTTACTTACTTACTAACTTAACAACTGCAACAATTCACTTAACAACTGTGGCACAAAAGGTCATAAAATGGGGAAAACTCACTTAACAACTGTCTTGGTTAGCACAGACATGTTGGGCTCAATTGTAGTCATAAATCGATGACTACCTGTATATATTTCCTTATATCCTTCCAGAAAAGAAATGACAAGGAAGAGAAGATTGGCTAGCTACATTGGAAAGAGAAGTGAGAAACAAAACTGGATGGAATTATGTGAGGGGAAGAAATTAGCAAACAAAGGGGGGGGAAAGAGAAAAAGACTCTGCTGTGGCATTAAAAAAAGAGTAAATTTCACCAGGCAAAACAAGCAACTACCAATCTTGAAAGACATATATTTGCATCTCTGTCTATTCATTTCAGCTCACGTAGAACACTTCTCCCAATTAATTTTTAATTATCTGGTGACAACGATGTATGTAATGGCCAGTTCCCAAACAAATAAGGTTCCAGGAGACAGGAAAGCAATACAAAGAAACTGAGGAAGACTCTGTCCATATGTATTTTGGATATATGGCCATTGTAGATGGGAAATAGTTTAGTTGCTTCACTTCTTGTAACCATCTCTTTTTTCTTAATAAATCTTGCTGAAAAGACTCTGTGAGAAAACTGCTAGCAAAAAGAATTACTTTTCATTTTAGGTGGGGGCCAAAAGCCTGACTCCCTACATTGTTATTTACACATTTACTACTGATCCTAACTGTAGTCAACAGAGGTGAACAGCTGTAGCTCAGAAACCAGGAGGTCCTAAGCAGAACTATCCCGGTCAAAAGGACGTTCTTCCCTATGTATATAGATGTATAGCATATAATCGACTATATAGTAAGTATAGTATATAATTTCACCAAATGAATCTCACAAATTTGCTGCTAGAAAAGGTGGGAACTTCAGTTTTTGAACAGTGTTATTAGAAAAGACAGTAAATTGTGCTATACGTATTATAGTTAAGAAGTCACATTAGACAGAGTAGGTCATTTTTAAGCTCCTGAGCCTGAAATCCTATGATTGGCAGAGGGAATCATTAGCAACTATACTTTCATTAGTAACTATACTTTCTGTGGCTGTGCTGGGCCTTCTTTCATCTGTCAAAAATTTTGAAAGGAGCTGATGACTCCCAGCTGAGACATACCAAGACACAGAGAAGCTCGGGATGTTAGTTTTTTTTTTCCATTGCAACACTTTTGGCCTCTTCTTCTCCTCAGAAAGCTATAAACTTTGAAATATGGACAGAAAGACCTGAAAGATTCCAAACCCACACTGTTGTCATCCACTGCTAACAATGACTGGAATATCATAATTAAAAAATAAAGATCTCCAAATCTCTCTCTTAAAAAATAGCTCTGGCCATAAGGGTAATGAACCAGGCCAATCTAAGGCAGCTTCTTGGGTTTCTAGTCACCTTAGAGACGCCACACTCATTACAACGACCTAAAAACATGGCTAAACTCTTCCAGGGTAAAAAAGTATGAAAGAAAATTTTTCACAATGTAAAAGAGAAGCTTACATTCCGTTTTAACTTAGGAAAGACCTGACAGATATCAGAAGTTTGCCAAATTCTGGTGCTAGATGGCTCCTGGAAGTAAATCCCAATTTATGACTTTTTAAATGTTTATTTTATTTTATTTTAGCTTTTTAGTAACCTCTCATGCCTGGAGGAATGCATAAATCAAAACAGCTTTAGTCTTTTGGCAGATCAGCTAGTCTGGGTTCATTGGAGAGAAAATGATAGATTACTTATCATTTTTTCCCATTTTTCCCATGTTCCCTGCTTGTTTATTTCGTATATATGCATATCAGTACATTTGTTGTAATCCATAAATTGAAGCCCAAGTGCTTTCCTTTGAGCTATTTCTCTTGAGCAGAGTTGCTGTGCTTTATCACAGGGAGTCTGAGAAATGATCTCGTTGGCCTGTGGTAGGTCTGTTTCTTGTCACATATTGCTACAACCAGCATCATATCAAATTAAAACGTCCTGATTCTGAGAGCAGAGCAGAGAGCAAAGGAGAGGCATTTGTGCTCACAGATCAGATGCCACATAAGGAGAAGGAAGCCATGCACAGAGCTACTTCACTGCCTTGTAAATTGTTGGCGATTCTTTCTTGCAAGTATAGATTACTTTGGCACATAGTGAACAGCCCAGGATTTAAAACTATGTGAAATGCAGATATACCATAACAATGCATATGTGATGTATACATATTTGTGAATCCATCAGCATAATTCCAAAATGGATCCATTTGAAATTAGATTGTATAAAAGACAATCTTTTTTATGAGCTCTGTAGATTTGTAATCACAAACCCTGCTTGGCATGCATAAACTACTCCCATTACACAGATATGAGTAATGGCTGTTGCTTTTTCTTTCTTACTTCTTTAATCATAACCATTTACAGTTCTTTTTTTTTCTTTTCAAGCCAAATGCCTTGTAAATAAGGAGAAACATGTGACTGCCCAGGAGAAGAGAGTTATAGAGGAAGGGGGGGGGAAATCCCACCCTGAACTAAAAGGCATTGTCCTTAAAATTATTCAAGAATAATTTGGAAGTCCATGAAAAGTCTTTTAGAATCTCTTTTTTTTTTATGGCCAATGCCTCAGAAAATTGAATAACTAGAAACTCCTCCAGTGAATACATGGAAAGTAGAGTTTGGACCAAATTCTGAGATGAAAAGAAAGAATTTAAGCTTCCAAAGCTCTGCCTCATAGATGAATAGCACAAAATACTTTTCTTAAATTCCTTCTGAAGTATTCAGCACTTGGATTTAGAGGGCTCTTTCCTAGTTTCTGGAATTGCTGCAGAAAGCAAACATCATGACTTTTATTTCCCCCAAGCATTGGAGTAGAGCAGTGGTTCTCAACCTTTTTAATGCCGTGACCCCAACCGGTCATAAGTCGAGGACTAAACCGGTCATAAGTCGAGGACTAAACCGGTCATAAGTCGAGGACTACCCAACCGGTCGTAAGTCGAGGACTTTCCCTGCCCGGGAGCGCCACGCATGCGTGTTTCTGCCCCCTGCGCCGGCCGAGGTGTAGCTGGCAAGCGGCAGAGACGGAGCAGGCCGACCACCAGCTGGCCCAGCCCAAGGGAGGTAAGGCACCCGCCGAAAAAGGGGAAAAAATGGCGGACAAAAAAAATGGCGGACAAAAAAATGGCGGACAGCCTTGCTTGGCGACCCCCGTGAAATGGTCTATCGACCCCAAATGGGGTCCCGACCCACAGGTTGAGAACCACTGGAATAGAGCAAGGCGAGAACTTCTGTCCTTCCTACTGTGATAGGTATTTTTCCTCCATGCTCCTGTATCTCAGGAGTAGAGACCTCTGGGATTGCCAGCAGCACTTCCGTAAAAGGCAGAGATGTTGAGAGCATCTCTGGCCGCTTCAGCCTTTTACAGCCTCATCGAGGAATTAGAGAATTCGCTGAATTGTCCAGCATACCGGAGGATTCAAAGAGATCGTTGGAGCCCTAAACCAGGTTTAATTACTAAGCATCTGTGGATTCATATGTGCTTTCCATATTCAGGAAACAGCTGAGAATACACATATGAGGGACCTGGGCATCTTCCCTCTTTCAGTCTCACATGGTGGTGAGCAAGTGCAACCCCATAAGACATCCACATCGCTGCCATTTTACACTAGTTCTGATAGACAAGACAAAAGAAATGAAATATAAAAAAAGCAAAGAGGAAGCCATGCTGCTTAAAAGAAAGCCAGCTATAGTGTACATATCTGTTGAGGAAAAGGAAGGGGGTATTTCTTTTCAATGAGCCCTGTAAATTTGTAATCACAAAAATTGCTTGGCGTGCATAAGAGTTGCCTTCTCTTTTATTTTTCTTACTCAGAGGCGTATAGTTCTATCTTGTACTCTGTCCTAGTAATGCCAGATTTTTTTGAGAAAGCGACTGAGAAAAAGTCTTCCATCTGCAAAGGAAAAGACAAAATACAGTATAAGAATGGATCAAGGGAGCGTTGCTGTTTCTTTCCTTACCATTTCCGTTGTTAAATATAAATAGATAACATTACTACTCATGCAGACATCTAGATAAATACATATTACATACAAGGGATATATGAAAGTCTTGATTGCATCACACTCGTGTGAGAAGCACCAAGGTGCTTCTGGGTTGAAAGGATTAGCTCGGGGGACACCCAGTTGGGGGCTCCTTTCACGTCCCTGGCAGGAGCTGGAGCAAAGGATGCGAGCTCACTCCATCGCACAGCACTTGGATCTCGAACACGGGCTTACTAACCTCCAACCTCCAACCCAGCATCCTAACCACGTGAGCCACTGTGCTCCTTAAAATCTTGATTATCTGCTAGGTTTATTATAATCCAGTGAATATAAATTACACTGATTCAGATTTGAGGGCAAGAATTTGTGTGATTGACTGTTCCGCTAGACTAAATGTGCAGAAGGCTAGTCTAAATCTTTTCTCCCACCATTTTCTCCACCATGGATCTTTTCTTTTTTCTTTAAGAACAGTCTACGAGCCTTTTGTTTCCATTTCCAATTGCTATAGATGACCACTTTAGTAAGGATTCTAGTCTGGTCTGCCTCTAATTCTGAAGATTTAGCATAAGGAAGAAAATAGCTAGTCAATAGTTGGGTTCTAATTTTGACGATGGCCTTCAAACTCACACAACTTGAAGCAAGCAACATATTAATCTTAGTACAGTGCAGTAGAGAGAGAAAAATGTAATTTCTTGGCTTAAATATAAGAAATAAAGGAGTTTAGCTTAACGGTTTTATGGAAAGTTAAAGAATTACTGAGCTACTGATTTGCCCGTTTGACACAGACTTGGCGATTTCTGAAGATTTTTAAATTATGGCTCCAAAATAGGAAGCAATATGGTTTGCTTCTTAACATGCTGCTGAAACTTGGATTAAATGCAATTTCTTACTGTCCCATGTGTAAACTGAAGCAATAATCCTCTGCTAATTTGGTGGGGGAGGCAGGTGTCACAAAACAAATGTAAAAAAGTAGAAGTACGTAAATCCTAGACAGGTCAAATCTAGGCTGCTTGCAGCCCTTAGTCATACTTTTATAAAGCCATTTGGAGATCCACCCGACTTTCCTGCTCATCCAGGTAATCAACCTAATTAGCTATTCAACAAAGAAAATATATCTGATTTCCAAAGGTTATGGGAATAAAAATGCAACCAGGAAAAGGCTTTATTGGTTCCTCCTCTCTTTCGACAACCTTGTGAAAGACCACTGGTTTCTGTTGCCTTTTGGAGAGAGAAACCAGCGGTCTGTACCAGGCACACACAACTCCCAGGAGATGTGCTTAAAGGGGCTGAATTCTCATTGCTTCTTACTTCCTTTTTTTGAGCAACACTGCTGAGCTATACTGAAAATATATATAGCTTGTTTATCTGGATGCATCTATTTGTGCTTCATTACCCAATAGCAGATATAGCCCTAAGGTAAAAAGATCGTTAAACCCTGATATAAATTATAAGTAATGGTGGCGTAAGGCAATATATATATATGTGGCTGGAATGAAACTCAAATCAACTTTTGGTGATTACCTGGGTAAATATATTAGGTATCTCACCTTATTGTTAGATATAACTTATATTTTTTTCCAAAGACTATTCTGTAATTTCTTTGAACCTATCTGCCACTAATCCAGTGTCTTAGCCGGGTTTGCTTTACTACTTGCCAAACCTATTTTTTTCCAGTCTATCATTTGCTAATTTCACATCTTCAAAGTATCTGAGTTTCTGTTTATTGATTGCTCAAGGAAGCAATCAGTCTTTATTTGGTCCAGGACTTACTGGTTAGTTATTTTTGCAGACCGTGGTGCTTAGTAACATTCTCCAGATCCATATTTAAAATCATCTACTATCTTTCTTAGTGTTTAACATTTATAGACATACATTACCACTGTAAAAATTGTAATTATGCTGCTCTTTGTTTTCATACAAATATCTTTATCTTTTAAGTTATCTAATTTTATCCTAAATTAGGGCAAAGTTATTTGAGCCAGCAGTGTGCACCAGCAGCCAAAAAAGCTAATACAGTGCTGGGTTGTATAAACAGAGTCATAGAATCAAGATCATGCGGAGTATTAGTACCACTTTATAAAACCCTAGTGAGAATACTGCAACCAATTTTGGTCACCATACTACAAAAAAGATGTTGAGACTTTGGAAAAAGTTCAGAGAAGAGCAACTAAGATGATCAAAGGCCTGAAGACTAAAACATAGGAGGAATGGTTGCAGGATTTGGGTTTGGCTAGTCTAAAGAAAAGAAGAAATAGGGGTGACATGATAGCAGTATTCCAGTATTTGAGGGGCTGCCACAAAGAGGGGAGGGGTCACATTATTCACCAAAGCACCAAAAGGCAGGACAAAAAACAATGATTGAAAACTGATCAAAGAGAAAAGCAACCTGGAATTAAGGAGAAACTTCCTAACAGTGAGGACAATTAACCAGTGGAACAGCTTGTCTCCAGAAATCATGGGTGCTCCATCACTGGAGATTTTAAAGAACAGACTAGACAGTCACTTGTCTGAAATGGTATAGGTTCTCCTGCTTGAGCAGGGGACTGGACTAGAAGACCTCCAAGGTCCCTTCAGCTTCTAGTCCTAGTCCTAGTCCATTCTTTATTTCTCCTTGCACATTGTCCAATTTTATACTTCAACTAAGAAAGCAAAATTAGCTACCATCTTTTGCCATCATCTATAAGTTTATTTATTAGGCACTTAACATAACTTTGTCATATTAATATTAAACCCATGTTTTTCACATTCCAATTTTCACTTTTATAATGACAATACTTTCATAATGACAACAAAATGATGGTGTCTGCTTATCTCAAACTATCAGTGTCAAGACACCAATTTTGTTTCCAGCTTTCACCTCTACTAATCCTGACAATATACATACAGAGTATATACTGGTAGCATAAGGTGAACATACACATGGACAGTATGCATCCTTCTTTCACTTTCTTTCTACATCAATGTTTTTTTAAAATTCAGTTTTAGCAGTAGTTTCTTGTTCTATATAAAGGTTCCTCATAAGGTCTTGCTGTAGACAATAAACCAAATATAAACCTCCTTTTCATATTCTCTTGCTCTCTTCATTAACCATCTTGATTTAGCTGTCTGCTTTCATGCCACTGTGCCTAGCTTTGAATCTTACCTGTTCATTGGCATTTCTTTATGACCATTTCTTTTTATAAGATATGAAGCAAAACTACCTACATTGTCACGTAGAGCAGCGTCTTAGTAGATGCCTACTGTTTTGCATCTCCCTTTTTGTATGAAGGTATATACATTGATATTTTCCTACCTCTAAGTTCAACAGTCTTCCACATTCATTGACAACTAGCTTTTATCACTTAAGTGCTTCTTCTGCAACTTTAGAGTCCAGAAGATATTTGCACTCATGTCCTTTGTTTCTTATGTGGCAGGTGATCTATTGCCTCTCCTGTTTCGGTTTCTAATAGAGTCAGTTCTAGAATATATTCCTTTTCTTCAAAGGTTTATATCATTCTGTCATTCTGCTTATAAAGCAGATCAGTACTACTGTATATAGTCTTAACATCTTCATTTAGCCTTACTTGCCTTTATCAGATCTCCATGATTTCTCTGAAGTATTCCTATTGTAGTTATAAGTTTTCTTGTGGTTTCACTGAACTTCTTAAAAAGGTATCTCATTTGTCTTTCCTTGTTATTCTCCTTGATTTGTTCACATACTTGCCTTTTTTTTTCTTGATGTGGAGAGTTAACGTTCAGCTGTTGTACATCGTTCATGGTGCTTAAGGCTTTCTCATCTTTCTTTGGATATCATGATAGCTTGTACTCAAAGCTGCTTTGATCTTTTCCTCTTTGAAACTTTGGGATTTCATTTTTTGGTTTTTGGTTTTCAGAGTCTCTCTTATCTCCTCCATAGTTCCTCAGGTTCTTTTTCATCTAAGGTAAGCGTATGGAACCTGTTTATTTCATTGGTCTTATATTTTGACTGAATGCTCTCCCAGATAAATGTCGCTAGTGCACCTATTCTTTAATTTTCTATACTTCACCTGTGTCTTACTCAGTTCACAGCCTCTCCCTCAGTCTTCTTCATTTTCTGTTTTCTATTATGTAGTTGATGTAGACATTATATTGCTCATGCAGTGATGTCAATGTATAGAATCTATATTATGTTACTTAAACCAGACAATATCAAATAGCTCAATACTAAGCTGTCTCTTTCACAATTCAAATCATTCCTATAATCCAGATGTTTCAATCTTTTGCACACCTGCAACCATTAGTAACAAGGTCTTCTTTCTTAATGTTCCATTTAATGGCTCTCACCGTTTGCCAAACATTTCCTTTGTGGATTTTTTTTTACCATTGTAGTAAATGCACAAGCTTGTTTAACATGTTTACTGGAAATATACTAATTATAATAGGTATGATCTTTTCATAGCCAAGTATGTCTTTCAGATAATTCCAGGTCAAGGAAGGATAAGAAAAAATTGTTAGTTATAGTTAGTTTTTCCTACTATAAATTTGGCTGTGAAAAGCTGAAGTAGCATTTATTTGAAGATGAGTAATATCTACTGGGCTAGAGTTCTACATACTGTATCTAGTATTTAGCAATGGAAGAAGATACTTCTACAAATGTGTATGCATTAAAATATTTGAGGCTGTTTTTGAAGTATGGTTACATCTGACTTTGAGAAAATTTAGTCCGTATTTCAACCCTAACCCTTGATGCCTATTATGCCTCCCCAGGTGAGTACAATAGGTATATTCTCAGACCTTGACAAATGTATCTTGTTGGTCAAGGTTGGGTACATTCATTCACAGATTTTACCTGTCTGTAATATTGCAAGATCTAACACGGCTTGGATTCTCCATGAGAAAAAGCATTTTAGGTAGTTCTTGACTTACAAAAGTTCATTTAGTGACCATTTAAGTTGAAAAAAGTGACTTACGACTGTTTTTCACACTTACGAACATTACAGCATCCCCAAGGTCATGTGATCAAAATTCAGATGCTTGGCAGCTGATTCATATTTATGACGGTTGCAGGGGTCATGTGATCACTTTTGGCGACCTGACAAGCAAAGTCAATGGGGTAGCCAGAATCACTTAACAACCATGTTACTAACTTAACAACTGCAATGACTCAGTTAACGACTATAGCAAGAAAAGTCGTAAAATGGGGCAAAATTCACTTAACAAATGTCTCACTTAGCAACATAAATTTTTGGCTCAATTGTCGTAACTCAAGGACTACCTGTAGAATGCTCTAGAATAGGCATTTCAAAAACATGCAGCCCATGGGCCGAAAGCGGCCCTCGCGGCCCACGCCCACCCCGGCCCTGCAAAGGCAAAAATAGTCACGATACGTCACATATGGCCCGCAATACGATCGTGTTTGACACCCGTGCTCTAGAAGCACCCAGAAATGTTAGGACACACAGAATAGTTTACCAATCACAGCTGCTAAATGTACAAGGGCAATTTGGAAAGAAACCTCCGTTTGGTTATCAGTGACAGACACTCACAGATACAGAACTTTTTTTTATACATCTTAGAAAACTACAACGTTACATTACTTTTTGACATAATCGCCATTCAAATTGAGGCACTTGTCATAACGTTTTACAAGATTTGAAATTCCTTAGTAGTAGTCGCTCGGTGCCAAATCTGGGCCATGGGGGGGAGGTGATCCAAAACATCCCAACGGAACTGCTTCAAAAGTTCTTGGGTGCATCTAGCGGTGTGCGGGAGAGCATCATCGTGAACCAGCACCACACCAGAAGTGGTGCCATAGAAAATCCCGCCAAATGTGAAGATGCCAAAGGAGTTCATGGAGCGTGGTTCGACCATCAATTTAGAAGTCTACTATGAAACGTTACGAAAAATCAGACGAGCCCCATCCATAACAAGCATCGGGGCCTGCTGACTTCTAGTGTGGTGTTGGTTCACGATAATGCTCATCCGCACAACGCTAGACGCACCCAAGAACTTTTGAAGCAGCTCTGTTGGGATGTTTTTGATCACCCCTCCCCATAGCCTAGATTTGGTGCTACTACTAAGGAATTTCAAACTTTGTAAGACGTTATGACAAGTGCCTCAATCTGAATGGAGATTATGTCGAAAAGTAATGTAATGTTGCAGTTTTCTAATGTGTATAATAAAAGTTCTGTCTCTGTGAATATCTGTCATTGATAACCAAACGGAGGTTTATTTCTGAATTGCCCTCGTATATATAGTGCAGAAAGATGTACGACATAGTGGAATATGAGCAGTGTTCAGTAGCTCTGAGTTATGCAAGTTGAGAGCCAGTTTGGTCTGGTGGTCAAGGCAGCAACCAGGAGACTGTAAATTCTGCACCCTTTAGGCATAAAAGCCAGCTGGGTGACTTTGGGCCAGTCAACCTCTCTCAACCCAGCATACCTTGCAGGATTGTTGTTGTGGGGAAATAGGAAGAGGAAAGAATATTACATATGTTTGCCGCCTTGAGTTATTTACAAAAATAATAAAAGTGGGCTAAAAATAAATAAATGAAACGAAGTGCATAGGTTTTGCTGTTTTGAAATTTATATAGTTTTATCAAGCTTTTTAAAACTACTGTGTTAATAAAATTCCCTCTTTGTTTACTTCTTTGGTCTGACTTTTGAAAGCTTTTTATCATATTATAATGTGAAAATTATTTATCTCTTTGTATATCACATCTCAGCTAATGTTTGTTAAGAAAGAAGGAAACTACTATATCTTGCATGCTTGCCTCCCAGATCTGACTTGCACAAATTTGGAAAGTGACTAGATAAGCAGAAGAGAGATACGAAAACTCTAACCTTCTGCCGTATGTTGATCATCTGTGGCACTGTTTTCTCCCATATTCAGCATTAACATTATTTCCTCATTCTTATCTGTGTTTTGTTTCTTGGCTATGAATGTTATATAAGGGATATTACAGAACTGTCCTGCTTCTTTTATTAGGAGATATAATTTATATGAGATTTTGTAAATTTTGCTTTTCTTGCAATAACTGTTTGAAAACAGTTTATCTTTTGTGGTTAAACAAGATATCTCAAATCCCATTTCAAAATTAGACTCCATATTGAAGGCCATCTGGGAATTCCATTGCTCCAGAATAGTAAATCGTTCTGTTTTCTAAATGATAAACATTGTTATCTCGTTATTGCCTTTTGGGGGTTCTTACTTTTATACATGCATACATACACACATACATACATACATACTGTATGCAGCAACCAAAGGCCTTCTTACCACTTTCAGACATTTTCTCTTTCCCAATTTTATTGTGTCTATGATCATTTTGGGGGTAAATCTCATTGGATGTGAGGTTACTTCACACCATGCCTGCATTCTACTACTGATGTGTATGAAATTATACAATCTGGAGGAGACTGCCTGGCCCTTAGCCTCACAGCCCTGCACAGTGCATGCAATTCACTGACTGCTGTTGGGTTCACCCTTTATTTCCAAACCTCCAGCAAGCAAGAGCTGATTACCTTCTTAGAGGATTAGATTAATTGTGAAATTATTGTTGATAGGATTCCTACAATTAACCATTAAAGAGCAGGCCTTTGCCTTCTTCACTGTGGCAATTCTGCCACCCCAAGTATTGAGGCAATCCTGTTTGGCTTCTCTTGGGAATTTTTCTGTATAGTCCTACTGTTAGAACCTATAGACTAAATTCAAAGGTTTGCAAGGAGGAACCTAAAGTGATTGGCAGCATTCCAACATTATGCCAACATTATGTCTTCTTTGGTTTAAAGGACGCTCATAGATGTTGTTTAGCCTCTTGAACTCATCAGGGGAAGAGAGCCTACCACCTCTTTGAGCAAAGTTCATCTACTTGTGAAAAATTATATCAGGCATCATTCTTAAAAACTCGAATACTATCATTTTATTATGCCCTTGTTTGGTTTTAGCTTAGTACAGTGGTGGCGAACCTATGGCACGGGTGCCAGAGGTGGCACTCAGAGCCCTCTCTGTGGGCACATGCGCTGTCGCCCCAGTCCTAGGCCTCCAGCTGGGTTTTATAAAACCTTTTCGCTTTAGGCCTCCGCCGCCGTGTGCAAAAAAAAAAAGGGTTCAATCAGTCAATTTCAACTTCTCGCAGGAAAAAAAAAGATCTTGCAAAGTTGGAATTGATTGATTGAACTTTTTAGTCCCACCCAGTCTGCCGTTACCACTGCAGCCACACCCACCCAATGGGCCACGCCCACCCAATGGGCCACGCCCACCCGGCACTTGACAATGCATAAGTGGGTTTTGGGTTGCAGTTTGGGCACTCGGTCTCTAAAAGGTTCGCCATCACTGGCTTAGTATGTTATATAGATTTATTCTTTGTAACTTAGTGTTTATTCCTTGATTTTTGTGCAAACCTAAGTCACTGCAGTTTATTTAATAAATCATAGTTAAACAGGATTTCATATAATCTGTAAACATCTACATATTAGTAACATATTGTTTTCAGAAGAATTTGATATAATACAAAAATGTAGAAACATAATACTAATATCTATAATATCAAATTAAAAACTGGTGGCATTGATTTTGATTTGATGGGGTTTGTTTTGTTTTTTATAAATCTTATATTTTAGGTTCTTTTCCATTGAAATTAGTGATTACTTTAAAATGTAATAGTTTTTAGAAATGCATGTTTAAAAACGACATTTAAATACTAGCTTTTCTTTTTCTTTCCAAAGGGATAGAAATAAAGCTCATATGTTTTTGTCTGTTGGCAATTGGACTGTATCATATTTTAAATTCCAGAGTGGCTTTAAAAAATCAGATTAGCTGCTCTGTTCAGTAATATACTAATTGCATGTTTGAAATTGCATGGAAGAAGGATTCCTGTTTCAGATTACTATTCATAAAGGAAATATCTGAGAAATTCAGGAGATTTAAAACCTCCAGTAAAAGAACAATCATGCCATGTAAATTGTTGAAGGACCTGCACAGACCTGCTAAAACATGGTTGCTTTATACTAAATACATTAGATCTAATGAGTCACATGCTTACTAAATCCAATCTCCAAGTGCCAAAGTTATTATGTTCAACTCAAGGAAGCTAATTAATACAATCTTTTGCTGAACTAGCATTTCAGCATTAACTGAGATTGTTGAAATAATCTTCAAAATGTTGAACTTCAGTTAGTTAAGAACAAATTCGTCTAGCTCATTAAAATTAATGGAATCTGTGTATATAAATTTATCATTACAGAGCATCATGTTTAATGACCAACACTAGTACTTTCTGCAAGAGCCGAATACCAATACAAATATTTTTCCTTCCTTCAAACATGTGGAATTAATCATTGCAACATTAACTGTATACTTCTTTAAGGAAGTCTATCCTTGGCATTTTGATTTTGCTTTCAATTTATTTGCTTCCCTGACCTAAAAGCCATTTCTCCCTTGCATCAGTTATGCATGGCCAGTTATATCCATACTCCTTAATATCAATTTTTCGAAGTAGAACAGTCTCAATTTCTGTGGTCAGCTGGCATATCACGCACCACTGATACTGCAGAGATGGGAGAATATTACTTAGGACAACGTAACAGAACAGATATCGAGACTCTGAATTCCGAAAAATTTACTCATATAACATTTTGCTTATATGATTGCTAAGCATATCACACTAAAAATACACATTTATGCAATGTAATATGTTTTGGAGATTTCCCCCCCTTTGTTTAATTTATTGAATTTTTGTTTTGGTGTTATAGTTAATAACTGATTTGTTTGATCCCACTGTTTTGTTTTGATTTCTTTTTGTATATTCTATTTCTAGGGTTGATACTAATCTTGATTTGTTGAATCTTGGTTTGTTGGATGGAATCTTGGTTTGTTGGATGGTTTCAGACAATATCTAAATTATGAATCATAGTTCCCAAATTGCAAAGCCAAAATCAAACCAACCGCATTGTGGCATAGCACTAGAGATGAATTCAACAGAAAACCATAAGTTCATCAATCAAAGGGAAATAAATTATGACCCATAATGCTTACATGGGGGCAGTCTTGTTGATCTGTGCATGCTGGAGACGTGTGAAAATGCTAAGTGATATCAATGATGGGGGAGAAAAACACTCTGGCATTTACTTGAGGTGTCATTCCTTATACCTGCTTTCTCTTCTCTGGTGCCTCCTGGATGGGCACCATAATTCCCATCATTGTCATCTCCCTCTAGCACTAACCTAACTATCATGACTTTTTCTTCAGCTGTATTTCCAGCTGCTGTGCTTCAGATTTCTAGAACAACTCCATTAAGTCATGTTACAAAACCTACATGTGATGTATAACTTGGTTGCTCTGGTTGATGTAGCATATGGACATCACATTTTGCCCAAGAAGTACAAGCTCTTTCAGACTTTGCTGACACACTGGTTTGATTAGTTTTAGTATTTACTCCTTTCCCATGAATATACAGCATTTCCTGTTAGAGAGTAGCTAGTTTAGTCACAATTTCCAAAAGTAGGTAGATTTCATAACAGGAAATCTAGTTCTGACTCATCTCCATAATCTTTCACATTATAAGTAACATTGAGGTCTTGAAAGAAATTGGAGGGACATAACACTAAAGGAGAAATGTGAGACCTTCTTATGTTCCTTTTGTCATGGTTCCGATAGACAGAGACGAATAAAGCAGTGCCATGTCAGCAATGCCCACCTTTCCTGAAAAGGGAACACAATTGAATATATATATAAAATCTTGTGTGGACAATGTAGACAAGCAGAAATTTAATTCTGCTTTTGTAAATTCATCTCTCAGTATACATATCTTTAATGTTTAAGAGCATCTTAAACTTAAATTGCTCTAGTTTTCATTTTCAACACACAACCTTTGCTTTGGATACGTATTTTATTAACATATAACAGCCTCTTTCAATATACAGTTAATATATTGTTTTGATGTTATTATATTCTATAACTGGAATTCAATGCATTCTCTTCATATGCTAGAAGCATTTATTATAAAAAGGAAAAGCCATATGACCATTAAGGAAATAAATATCCCAAATCCATTTTGAAGCAATACCCGGATTAGGACAACTGAAAGTTTAAGATTAGGGGGTGGGTTTCTGAGTTTTAACCAAGGTCTTCATTGAGTAAGATGATTAAATATTCAGAAGCAACAAAAAGGAATTGGGGGCAGGGAATAATGCAGCTGATGTCAAGATCATGCCTGTAGTAGGTTAATCTTAGCTGATTGGGAAAATCTGCAGACAAGCAAATTAGATCTTCAAAGGCATATGAATGACGGTAGGATATACTGAGAAGGCTCACAAATGAGTAAACGTTGTACACCATATGCACTCCATTTTTGAAAATAAAAAAAATCAGCAGTTGTAGTTTAGAAAGGTGCTCCTCTCTCCTCTTTATTTTGTAGTCCAAAGGCCTTGTGCTCCACTACCACTGCTATTGATTCTACCACACGTACTATTTAAATACATATCAGATAGGCCTTTGATGAACTTATAGAAAAGCAGCTGTCACACATGAAGATGAAGCAAAGGAGATGTAGAAGAAAAAGAAAAGATAGGTCCTCTCTCCTCTTTATTTTGTAGTCCAAAGGCCTTGTGCTCTACTACCACTGCTATTGATTCTACCACACGTACTATTTAAATACATATCAGATAGGCCTTTGATGAACTTATAGAAAAGCAGCTGTCACACATGAAGATGAAGCAAAGGAGATGTAGAAGAAAAAGAAAAGATAGGTAGGACTGTCTAGAAATACAAGAATGGAAACTGGTGTGTCCTTTATGCACTTGTTGACTTTGGCCACTCTGTAAAACCAAATACTGCTGTAGGAAATGATAAGTGCAATTTTAGCCTCTACAGTCTTTGTCTGCCAGACCAGTATTTAGGCAAGACAAGTGTCATTCACATGTGTCGACTCTAGAAAAATTCCTTTCTCACCCAATGTTCCTGAGAAGATTCAGTTATCAAGACTTGAATCTGCAGGGCCACACCGTAAGTGCCACACAAATGGGGTGTTAACTGTTAACTTCCCAGCATCTTCCTGTTGCTCCCCCAAATCTTCCTATAATCCTTCTGCAAGCATGCCCATGCCCATATATATATTCAATTGCATTTCACTGGAAGTTATAAAAATAATGTAATTGATTCCATTTCTCACAAAACACAAAAGATATAACTTAGAAAAATCTAACCAGTTGCCCTTAGCTGAATTGAAATAGCTAAGTAACAACTGCCCATACCTTACTGCAATGTTTTTGAAAATGTAGTCTGAGGACACCCAAGGGGTCTACAAAATCTAAATGAGTTGCCACCCTATGTTGAAAAATAATACAGTATTAAAATCCCACCAAACAAGAAGAGATGGTTTGCAGAGAATGTGTTGATCTTAATTTTTCATATAGTACTGTAAATATCCATAAATATAACCCATAGAAACAAAAGCTCTTTTGAGGTCCTCCATAATTTTTAAAAGTGGAAAGGGGTCCTGAGAGAAGAAAAGTTAAAGAAACACTGCTTTATTGCCTTGGGTGAGTATTAAAACACAGATTTAACAGCTGTATAGCCTAAGGATTAGAAAACATTTTAAGAACTAGAATGTCCTTTTTCAAACACCATTCAACTCTGCACTCCTGATTAATTTCTTAATAGTAAGAACTGCCAAGTAGACTGCCTTACAAACATCTCTGATTAATTCCAACAAAGGTTCTCAATTGGAACTTGATCAAGGCCTTCAATCACCTGCAGTCCTAAGAGTTGCTCTGAAACGGACCTTGCACCATATGCTTCTTTATTTGCTTGTTTCTGGGAAATGACATTTGTCCGTTCTTTTGAATTCTACAACCACAAGCCCTCCCCTTCCTTCAATATTGTAAATTATTTTTCTTAAGCTTCTTCATTACGCAGAGAGCAGTCCCTGATGGTACAATACACATTGGAAGCTCAGTGTGTGCACTGAAATACTCGCAAGAGTTCCGTTGTGCAGGAATCACAAATGCACATTTACAGCCTGTACTATCAGGTCTTGCTGGAGTGTTTGGTCAAAAGACTCTGTCCTGTGGGGAGGGGGGTTGTTTGCATCTGCAAGAGTTGGTTCCAGTGTCCAAGCGTGTGCCGGAAGTGCAGGTTTGGTGGAGTAGAATGGAATGGAATGGAATGTTCTCTGTAGTTTTCCAAGAACAAAAACAGCTGGGCAAGAAGCTACTGAGACTGTTTCTAACTCTGAAAAAATAAACGCCACACAACTCTTTAACCATTGCCATCTCTTCTCATAAAGTTCTATTTGGAATGTTTCTTTTGACGGGAAGAAACAATTCTGTGTTTTTTATTCTCCCCTCCCTCCTTTAATCTTTGTGCTCCTCCACTCATTGCTGATCAGCCTTTTGAAAAATTCAGCGTTTGGATATTTTTACAGTGATGTTTTGCTCGTATTTTCTTTCTCCTGTGGTCCCCCACCTCTCCTGCCCCCACAGATGCATTTCCCAGTGGAAATAAGTAAATGGCAAGCATCATTCTCTCTACGCAAAACAAATGTTACTTATTAGAAGTCTCCTGCGGTCAGCGGATGGCTGTCTATAGGGTAACTGGAAGTGGTGCGGCTAACTGAAAATCTGATGTGTTCAGCCAATTACCAGATGTTATATTTTCAGCTGAGGATGGGGGTGATATTTATTGTAGTAATTTAGAATAATATCATTAAAGAGAGAGAAAGAGCAGATTGATTTAGCTATTCTGACCATGATCTGGTTGTACACATTTGGTTACAATGAGTTGCCTTGTGTATGTCAGAAGACATACAGTATCTAGCCGCTTCAACGAATTGAAAAGTTAAACTGCAACTATATAGAGGACACTGTTATTCATTCATTCATAGTTTAAACTTTCAGACAACTCCCTAAATACTGCATACTGTGATAGTTTTTAGATATCTTATCTGAAAACCCAGCTGTCTGGAAAAGGCCCTAATTCAAGGAAAGGTGGAAGGAAAGAAAAAGACAACCAGCAACAAGGTGGCAGTGAGTGCATTGTTGAGAGACCCAAAAGAACAGGTTAAGGATCATGGAGAAAATATGTCTCCATGGTTGCCAGGAGTTGAAATGACGTGATCGCACATAATCAAACAATCAATGAATCAATAGTAATAATTAAAATAATGACATTAAAATAGTGACATTAAAATAAACAAAAGAGCATAAAAGAGCATTGGTAAGATCCAAGCAGCAACTATAAATCCAGTACAATTTAAGTAAAGTCCAATTAGACTTGAAAATTCAAGAGCACTCTGAAAAAGAGGTCTTCGCCTAGTGTGTACAACAGTATTTGTGTGAAGAGGGAGACACTTGAGCGAGGCTCCCTATGCAGGGAATTCCACAAGCAGGTGCTGCAACCAGAAGGAGCTCAATTTATAATCTGCTTTACGTCTCTTAACAATGGAGATAGTTTAAGATAATCACAATATGTGAAAGTCAGACTGTAAAGATGCCTTAAGACAGTCCCATATTCACGTAGTTCAGTATTTTTCCAGATCGGTTGAGTTTTATCTCTGATTGTCTCCAAAGGCCTTGTTGATTGTGTGGGATAGAAAGAGTGCGGGGGGGGGGGGGTTGGGGTTGTTGGTTTTTGTTTTTTTTTGCAGCTGAGGTCAGGTAGGTTATGTGTATCTTTCCTTCAGCAAGGACAAGCTTCGTATGTGTGTTTTAGTGTTTCCTCAAATCCACTGTCCAATGCTACATACAGGCCCTGAAGGGGAAAAAAAAAAAGAGATGTCAGCTCAAGTTCTCAGACATTTCAAGTTGTGCCTTCAGCATTCCAAAACTATACCGTACTTCTGAGTTATTTTATTATTTCAGAGAGTTGGCTCTGTAGGCCTTCTTAGAAAATAAAAATGGTGAGTTGCTACAGCCCAATACTTTGAAAAGATGTCATCTGCCTTGCTCCTACCCAGTACAAAGAGCAGCTATGGGTTAGAGAGGAGTATCCTGAAGGATTAATACAGTGGTTCTCAACCTTTTTAATGCCGCGACCCCAACCGGTCGTAAGTTGAGGACTAAACCGGTCGTAAGTTGAGGACTAAACCGGTCGTAAGTCGAGGACTACCCAACCAGTCGTAAGTCGAGGACTTTCCCTGCCCGGGAGTGCCGCGCATGCGTGGTTCCGCCCCCTGCGCCGGCTGAGGCGTAGCTGGCAAGCAGCAGAGACGGAGCAGGCCGACCACCAGCTGGCCCAGCCCAAGGGAGGTAAGGCACCTGCCGGAAAAGGGGAAAAAATGGCGGACAAAAAAATGGCGGACAAAAAAAATGGTGGACAGCCTTGCTTGGCGACCCCTGTGAAATGGTCGATCGACCCCAAATGGGCTCCCGACCCACAGGTTGAGAACCACTGGATTAAGAGATGGTGGAAAACAACCTTTCCTGTTTTCTGTTTAATAGGTGTTCACTGTCCATCATTGTGGCCACGTTGAGAGTAGACAAACTCCCAGTTGCCACTTTGTAAACTGCCTAACATGTGCTGTCAGGATTATAATTTATGTGAAGAGAGGAGAAGGGAAGACATGGAGAGATCCTAATACTAAAGTAAAACAAAGATGTCAGTGTTCAACTATACTGTTTGTTTGTTTATTCATGTCTCTATACCACCCGACTCATCTGACTCACAGATAACCTTTTTTGGATCAATTGTTGCAAAGATTGGAATATTAAGTGAAAATAGCTCAATGTAACCCTCTAAATTTAAGACATCAGGCTAGAAACCAGGAATTCTAACCCCATATTAAATATAAAGGCAGCTGGATGACTTGGGCAGTGGAAGAAGGCAATGGCAAACCACTTTTAATATCTTGCTAAGAAAAATGCAAGGATTTGCTCCGGCAGTCATCAGGCACCAACACTGCCTTGGATCCAGGCATGATCCTCTGAAGTCAGAAGGTCTTAACAGTCATTCCGGTAAGGGGACAACTGAAATAATGCCTTCTACGTTTTCTTGTGGTGTGTTTCCCACCCACCCACCCACTGTCCCTTTTCAGCAAACAAGAAAGCAGTTTAAGATCATTTTACCTCAATTTCTCAAGGATGCAAATTAAGATGTTTGATAATGTTGAGAATTAAGGTAGAGCTGAAAGAGGTGCCCGGTTGTAAATTGAGCTAAATTAGAATCGTAACTCTTCAGGGTGTCTCTCTAGAACGGATAAGTGACTGGGCTGAATTGAAAAATGGATAAAAGAAGTCCACTAAGCCCATGCAGTGTACCTTTCCTCACAGAGCAAGCTATAACTCTTCTTCCACAGTCAGCCTCTCGTGCTTTATTATAAAATGGGACTGGGGAGGGGGTAATGCTGAGAAGAAAAACATCAGGCAAAGTGTCCCCTTAATTCATTTATGCCTCCATCCATTTGTTGATTCATTTCTGAAAGATCTGCAATATATATATATATACCATCATATAGAGCAAATACTGATGTTAATTATTATATTAAGGTAAGACAGTATGCTTTTCAGAAACAAGACTATAATGCTCAATAAAGTACAGAAATGTACTTAACCTGTCATGTTCATTATCGCCAATCCCTTGGATCCCTTCAAGTTTAGTAGCATTATTAGAAAGGATAAATTATTTGCTGGACTCTCCTTCCAGCGCTTCTCTCTACCGAGAATACGTATCAGTATTTCTTGTAAGAATTTCTCTTTATTCCCCCCCCCCCGGCTTGCCTTTCATTTCATCTGTGCTCCTGATTTTTATTTTGACTTTTACCCCCAACACATTTACTTTGGGAGGGGGGTCAGGGTAGTTCTAAGCAGACTCATAGGTCATCTTAAGGCCACTGGGTGTTCCTTATTCCTCTAAGGCCAGTCGGCCTAAGGCAGGGGTGTCAAACTGCTGGCCCGCAGGCCGGTTGCATCATGTGGAGGCCGCACCCACCCCAGCTTCAGCAATGTGAAAAAAGTTGCGATACATCGCAACACGTCATGTGACGCGGCCATGGGCTAAGAGAAGGCAAATTAGTGTCCTTCTGTGGATGTCATGGTTGATGACAGATTCCCTTTGAATCTGGGGAAGATTAAATTACATTAGAACCTGGAGAAATTAAGTTCACTATCTCCCTTTTCACCTTTATTCTTAAAGACAAAGAGAAGCAACATTTGTATGTACTCAGCCATAAACACACTGATCTACAAATTGAACAGTCACATTTTAGCTAAGGATATTTTGCAATTATCTTATTTGTTTATGGCTCACTATATCCTGCACATCCAGAAATTTTAGTCAACCGAGTAAGCCATGGTTAAATTAACCAAGTGTAAGTATGTTGTGTGAACATTGCAAGAGTACTCAGATCGTTCTAGGGAGCTTGGAGTTCAAATCACTCATCCCTGGGTGGCCATTGTTCAGTTGCCGTCTCTCAGCCAATTTATTTCACAGGAATAAATCCCCATGGATTCCACCACGAGTTGATTTTCAAATGACATACGATACGAGCGTAATAAATATTTAATATTGTCTCTGTGTCCAAAGCTTTAACATACAACTTGAAAATAGAGCCCTTTCCCTTATATTTTAGACCTTAAGGAACTTTATTTCCCTTCAGAGCTGAAATGAATTTCTTGCCCCAGCAAAAAGATGGTCCACTTGTCATTTCTTGAAGACAGGAATGTCAGACTTAATCAACACCTCCCATACCTCCCATGAGGGTGAACCTGTGCCCACCTTTTGTTGCTCCCGATTAAAAATAGTATTGTTCTGACTTCTGCCAATGCAAGCCAGGCAAAGCGGACACCTGTCACACTTCCATCCACTGCAGGCATGTCTTGTGCCCCTATTGGCTTGAGTGTTGCTGTTCCAGGAATGCCGCCTCGCTTTCAGGCCCTGTGCTGGAATGACCATTGCGTTCAGGACTTTTGGCCTGCCTGTCTGCCAGGTATACTGGGGATTTCCGTTCCCCTATTCTCACCTCCCCCCCCCCAATCTTTTGTTTCATTGGACAACATGTTCAGAAATAGAATGGTTAAGTGGCTATTTTTTAAAAATGTGAAATTGAGAGTTTTGCCTGTTTCTTCTCATTCATCTCACATTAAAATTTTACAACTATGGGAGCCTTCCTTCCTTCCTTCCTTCCTTCCTTCCTTCCTAATTCAGCTACCTATCAGTGACCTGAAAGGGAGATGTCTGGAAATGTTATTTAAAAACAACATAACAGTAAAATCAGGGCTTTTTTTCATAGAACGCCCAGAACGGAGTTCCGGCACCTTTTTTGGATGGAACCTTGTAGGGTAGGCAAGGCGGGTTGTATGACATGGGTGAGTTCCGGCACCTTTTTTTTTTTTTTTTTTTTAGAAAAAAAGCACTGAGTAAAATAATTTCCATAATAAAGATGCATACTGCTGCACAATTCATTTGGAATACAAGCCCACTAAGGATTTTTTTTTTTTTTAGTGCTTGTAAGTTACTTTTGCCCTGCTTTTCAGCTCAGAAAGCCATTGAAGGAGGCTAAAGCAAGCACTCGGAGTAACTAATCAGAAACTGCTCCCGACTATTAATCACTTCCAAATCATGTATTGTGAAAAGATATATTGCAAGAACTTATTTTAATTGCTTGTCTCTAGTTGTGGAATATAGAGGCACACTGGAACTCTTTCTTTTGCATTGCAAATGGACTGAGGTATTAAATTTGCAGTCAGTCATATAACAAGGATTCCATATCCACCAGCTGTATCTCATCTTGCTAATCTGTAGGTTTATTTTTAAAAATATTGGGCGGGGGGGATGGTGCTTTTAAGAGAAGTCACACAGTTCTTCCCTCCCCCCCTCAGCAAATGGATTCCTTGTTGTGTTGTGGAGAGTGATAAATTGATACCACATGTCCCTTCCAGACAAAAAGCCTCTGTACTCCGGGCGAGGTGCATGCAGCTGGTGTCTGAATTAATGGGCAAGTCCCATAAGGTAAACACAGCATGGAAGAGACTGAAACAGAAACTGAGCTTAGAAGAGTGGGGAAATTTTTTGTAGAAAAGGATCTGCCGATGTTCCTTAACTAAAGAAATAGAACAAACAAGTGAAACACTTGCAAATAGAATTCTGAAATATGAGGAATGGTGATTGTAATCAAGTCAGCAAAACTGGAAACAGCCTGAGTAGAACATATTCCTTGGTCTTCCACTGTCCTTATAAAACTTGTGAACAAACGCGGCAAGGCATATATAGTGCATACATTTCATTATTTGTAACAGGATAGGTAATTCCACTACTAAGGTGTATTCCTTACGATTGGGAGAATGGACATATGTTTCCTCTGGGAATGTCATTCGCAATAGCACTTAATCATAGCATTTGGGCTTATATACCGCTTCACAGTGCTTTACAGCCCTCTCTAAGCGGTTTACAGAGTCAGCCTGTTGCCCCTAACAATCTGGGTCCTCATTTTACCGACCTCAGAAGGATAGAAGGCTGAGTCAACCTTGAGAATTGGTGAGAATTGAACTCCCAGTAGTCAGCAGAATTAGCCTGCTATACTGCATTCCAACCGCTGCGCCACCACAGCTCATAACATGTATAATTAACATGTATAACTTTTTCTTTTTGCTACCCTTTTATCTAACATGTCTTCTGCAACACTTCAGTTTATATTTCAAAGGAAATCTTCATTGGTACCAGCGAAGCATTCCTCAGTTGCAAATGACAATTTTAGAGGAATAATAATAATAATAATAATAATAATAATAATAATAGTTGGAGGTGACCATGGAGGTCATCTAGTCCAACCCCCTGCTCAGGCAGGAAACCCAAACCAGTGATGGCGAACCTTTTAGAGACCGAGTGCCCAAACCGCAACCCAAAACCTACTTATTTAGCACAAAGTGCCAGGGCCGCATCAGCATTGTGGTGCCCTCAGGGGGGCAGGGAGGCCCCTCTGAGTGCCGCCTCTGGCACACAAAAACCAGATGCGCAAAAATGGGCCACCGTGCTGCAAGGCACAAAAATGGCTGCCGCCACCCCGCAGGGTGCAGATACAAGGCGCTGCACCACGGAAGAACGGGACAGGGCTAGTGAGTATCACGCAAGCACTAGCCCCACTCAATTTATAGCACGTCCATGCTCACTGCCCCGTGCACACATGCACACATGTAAAATGCTTTCCTCTCCCTTTTCTTCCAGTCCACCAGTCAACAATGGTTGGTGACCTCTGCTCTATCACCTCTACTCAAGCTTGCTAGTCGGCTGCTTTGCCTCCTTTGTGCTGGGCGGGGCTCTTGCTCCGGGTGGCGGTGGCGCACGTGTCAACAGAGAGGGCTCTGAGTGCCACCTCTGGCACGCGTGCCATAGGTTCACCACCACTGCCCTATACCATTTCAGACAAATGGCTGTCCAGTCTCCTCTTAAAAACGTCCAGTGTTCGAGAATTCACAACTTCTGGAGGCAGATTGTTCAGGTTCCCAGTATTGCTTAGGCCGCTTGGTGGCTGTTGTTGACATAACACAATATGTGCATATTGGCCCTAGAAATTATGCTAAACACACCATGCTTGGAAGCATGGCAGAGAGGGAACCCTAGGGCTTCTGATCTATGGGACAGGTTTGAACTCAGGAAGGAATGTTGCACTTGAATGTTGAAATGCAGGAACTTTACATGAAATAGTGGAGGCGATATTTAGCTTGAAAGGGAACTAATAGTGTTCATTCAGATTGACTCGGGTTGGTTTTCAGTAGTTATAAATGCAGGGGAAGGCAGTGTACATTAGGAATTAATTCGTTCAACAATCACCTACTATTGCCCATCAGCAAGAAACAACTTAAGTAACAATTACTGTGAAGTAAGAAAATGAATGTGAAATGTTTTTACCGCTAGTTACTTTTGTGTGAGGAAGAAATTGGACAAAACCGTAATCAAAGCTACTAAAGTTAGACTGGTTTATTACTATAAGGTGTTAACTTTCTTCTCCACTGAGAAAAAGTAGTTCTCCACCCATAACCAAAACACAGGATTTGATAGATAGGGGGTTGGCTTTAGGTAAAGTTCAAATCTTACGGTTGGTATAGCTTGCTTTTTGTTACTCATGCTAAATGCATTTGAACTGTGTGTCTCAGTTTGAATATTTGTTGGGTAAAAGCCTGACACTTTGACACGCAGTTATATTAATGCTCCAAAATTCAGTAAATTGTATAAAATTTTCATCAAAGTCTCTGTTCTGAGCAGTGTAAATCCCTCTGACACAATGCACAGATGATTGTTATTACTTTTATTGTTTTATTATTATAACCTACTACAGACATCTGAAAGGTTTTGTGAGCTTATATATAGATGGAGGTAGGGCTATAATCCTTCTGGTTAAAAAAAAAAAGCTCACTCATAGAAAATCTGTATGCACCCATTAGAGTATTTGCAGAGCTTGGAATCAAAGCCATAAACTGGCAAAGTGAAAAAAACACTCCAGAGCCCTTTACTTTATTTATACTTACAAAGGGAGAGTGGCATTCGGTATGTATTTATATTTGCTTAAAGGGATAGTTTATTTTATTTATTTGTTTGTTTGTCAAATTTACGTGGCTGCCCATCTTATGAAAAAATGATTCTAGGCAGCATACAACAGTATATATCTGTTGTGATTAAGAGAGAAAACCCTGGCTTTGAATTTTATTACTATTTTTTTCTTTACTGGAGCTGGCCTTAGACAAAACATTTTTATGTACTTAAACAATGAATAAAAAGCACGTAGACTGCATGTCTTTGCACACCCCAGATGTTTTTCATTAGCTTAATGTCATCCTGCTTCTTTATGTCAGACGTAGAGATGCCAATGTGAATCACTGAGCTTGAATGACAATCCCCATTGTACATTATACAATAGTATTTGTTTGTTTGTTTTACAAAATGAACAATCTGTGAATTCTTACTATTCTGTTTTCAAAACATATTTCCAAAAGCATTTCACTTTTCCACATTGATATGGTCCACATCTGCCAGTGGTTTTTAAGTACCTCCTCACATTTAAACGAACTGGGTCATATTGTGGTTTCCCCAAGGTTCTTATCTCCAAAATACTTTAAGGTTTTGACATGCACATACAAAGCTGCTCATTTTAATTGTTAAAGTAACAAGGACTAACTTCGGAAGCAGCCATCCAGGACTTGCAAATGACACGGCTGCTTTAGCCATCTGAAAAGACAATCTTTTCCAATTTTGCATAATAATAATGATGATAAAGTTGGAAGGGACCTCGGAGGTCATCTAGTCCAACCTCCTGCTCAGGCAGGAAACCCTATACCATTTCGGACAAATGGCTGTCCAGTTTCTTCTTAAAAACTTCCAGTGTTGGCGCATTCACCGCTTCTGGAGGCAGGTTGTTCCACTGGCTAATTGTTCTGTCAGGAAGTTTCTCCTTAGTTCTAGGTTGCTTCTCTCTTTGGTTAGTTTCCACCCGTTGCTTCTTGTCCTGCCTTCAGGCGCTTTGGAAAATAGCTTGACTCCCTCTTCTTTGTGGCAGCCCCTAAGATATTGGAACACTGCTATCATGTCCCCCCTCGTCCTTCTCTTCGTTAAACTAGACATATCCAATTTCTCTGCACTTTGTAAAGAACGAGCTTTGCTTTGCACAATTGGACTATATTTGAGGTATAGGTTGTAGGTATAGGCCCATGGTGATGAACTATGGCACACGTGCCACAGGCAGCACGCAGAGCCATCGCCCCAGTCCTAGGCCTTCAGTCCCGTCCATGAGCAACCTGCATCAATACCCGTGCAGGGTAAGGTTGCTGCCCCTGCCCCGCCTCCCCAAGCGTTTTTTTTTACTAACCTGCCTTTCAGCTGCATTCCATTTCTCCATTCGCTTTTCAGCCTTCGCCACGTGTTTGTGGGACTATTGGTTAAAAAAAAAAGTTCCATCAAGCTTTCTAACTTCTCGCGAGATCTCAAGAAGTTAGAAAGTCTGATGGAACTTCTTTTTTTTTTTACCGATAGTCCCACAAACACGCGGCAAAGGCTGAGAAGCAAATGAAAAAACGGAATGCAGCTGAAAGGCAGGTTAGTAAAAAAATGCTTGGGGGAGGCGAGGGCCTCTGGGTGGGGGTGGGCGCAGCAACCTTACCCTGCATGGTGGCGGGAGGGTGGGGCGCGTGCCCTTCCCATGCCAGGCCAGCCCCTGCAGCCCTGGGGTGGCCCTGCTGGGCGGCGGTGGGCAGGGTGTTGAGGTAGGGGCTGGCAGGCCGACCAAAGCAGCAGGTGGAGTGCCGGAGGCTCAGGGAGGGGGGGCGCTGAAATGGGTGGTCAGGCCATTGGCAAGAGCAATGCATCTGAGCGGAAAGCGGCCTCGGAACAAGTGGGGCAGGTAAGGAAAGAAATCCTCACCCCTCCCCCAGAAATCGCCTTTCTTTCCTTACCTGATTCCCAGCCCCGTGCCATTTCTCCTTCACAATCCGCCACCGGCACGTGCAAGGAAACAAAGGAAGGTTTTTTTGGGGGGGAAAGGTCAATCAATCAATTCCAACTTCTCGTGAAAGATCGCGAAGTTGGAATTGATTGATTGACCTTTTTCCCCCAAAAAAACCTTCCTTTGTTTCCTTGCACGCGGCAGCGGTTTGCGAAGGAGAAACGGCATGGGGCTGGAAGTCAGGTAAGGAAAGAAAGGCAATTTCTGGGGGGGAGTGAGGATTTCTTTCCTTACCTGCCCCACTTGTTCCGAGGCTGCTTTCCACTCAGACGCATTGCTCTTGCCAATGGCCCGACCGCCCACTTCAGCGCCCTTCCTCCCCGAGCCTCCGGCACTCCACCTGCTGCTTTTGTGGTTCTGACAGAGAAGAGAACTTCACAGCTCTGCCTACAGAGCCACCAAAGCTGTAGCTGAATGGGCAGGTGAGGGGGAAACCTGCCCCACTTGTTCCACGGCCGCTTTCGGCTGAGCCGCATTGCAGCAGCATTGGGCACAATACTCGAGGCAGCAAATAGCCATGTCATGCCGAAACCAGCCGTTTGCCGCTTCCTGCCCAATGCCGCAGCCATGAGGTGCCCCTCTGGCTCCTGGGAGTTGTGTTGGCGTCCTTCGTGCCGGGCGTCCTTTGCGGTGAGCTTCTGGAAAGATTTGTGACGACGGTGGGTGCGATGCGCAAGGCAGCAAATAGCTGCAGCCAGCAGCAAATAGCCATGTCGCACCAAAACCGGCTGTTTGCCGCCTCCTGCCCAATGCCACTGCCATGAGGCCGCGGAACAAGCCGGGCGGTGGTAACAAACTGGTATACCGGTTCCTTACCTCTGCCCGGCTTGTTCCACGGCCTCATGGCAGTGGCATTGGGTGTGACGCACAACACGGCAAATGGCCACGGCCGGCGGCAAACAGCCACGTTGTGCCAAAACCGAGGGGCCAGCAGGCTGTGGCTGCTGATGGACACAGTTGGCCCCCATGCGCTTACTGTGTTTGTGGGCCGATGGTGTCAGGCAGTAGCCACCCCAGCCTCTGCCTCGCCTTGCCTTGCCCTGCAGCAATGGCACTCCTGCCCTGCCTCACCTCACCCCACAGGACAAGCCTCGTGCCCACCGTCCCACCCGCCAGAGACCCCCTGGATCTTCCCCAACCCTGCCCCACCCCACAGGCGTCCCTCCCCATGAGCAACATCGAGGTGGCCACGCCCACCCGAGCCACACCCACCTAATCTGTTATGACCACCACAGACACGCCCACCCAATGGGCCATGTCCACCTAATGGGCCACGCCCACCCGGCACCCGACGATACATAAGTGGGTTTTGGGTTGCAGTTTGGGCACTCGGTCTCTAAAAGGTTTGCCATCAGTGGTATAGGCTGTAATCCTACCAGTCTCACCTTTTTTTTTTGAGTGTATCCAGACAAAGGCTTGTAGCAGTAACAACCACAAGGCACTCTGCCTTTGCCACCTTTCCCAACTTATTCTGCCTTTCCCTTTATTTATTTTTTTCTGATATGGTAATTACAATATGTAGAAGAAATGGTAGGAATGTGCAGGAGGTTTATTATTGGAAGAAATCTTTCAGTCAGTTCTCTGAAAAATTCTGAGACTGTGGTTTGATGTTTTGACAATAAAAGCCTTATCTGGAAGTCCTTCCCCTCCACTTTTTTTTAGTCCCAATAAGCTAAAGTACACCTCAATGGAATAGCTGGAAATAGCTTTTACACTAGCAGCACATGTCTCTTGCAACCATCAGTTCATTCTAGCATGACCCTAAATGGCATGCTGATTTTGGGGCCATGGGTTTTCTCCTGTCAGTGGTCTTTTGATTTCTTGCATTTCTTACGGCAATTGACTAGAATTTGGTTTGCTCGACTTTTTCATATCCACTAGTAAAAACCACACAGTTGGTGACTGTGCGATATATAATTGTTTTTTCTCTTTGGAAACTTACAGCAGGCTAGAATATTAGCTTGCTCAGATGCCACTAAAGGAAAAGAGAAGATGAGAAAAAAACTAATAAATGTCGTTGTTGCTATTTACAGAAGATCATTAGGTTACAACATGTCAAACAGGTTTTACTTTGTACTTTCAGTTTGTACACTATGATTTAGAAACAAGTGAGTTGTAGAACTGGTTCTTGACTATAAGTGCTTAGGATCCTAGAATATCTATGTTAATTATCCTGATTTTCTATGCGTCTGATTACTTTGGCAACTATTTTAATGGGAGGCTTTTAAAATCAAAGATAGAGATTCTCTTATAGCTATTGAACATAATTTAAGAGAATTTGTTTAGAAAACTGCACTAAATCACCAAAGCTATGTGCTTACAACAGTAGCATCAGTACTAAATTCTCTTTCTCAGGAAAGGGATTATCCGTGTATTCATTATATTCATACCGTGCAGAAATACCTTGAATTTTATAATGATTCCTGTACAGAATGCTATGGTGTACTCTAGTGTCTGAACAACCTATTAAAAACTAGAGAAGTAATAGCAATAATGGAAGTTTTTTTTCCCTTTATGTTTTGTATGTCTTAAGTATTATATTGAATAACAGTATTTACTTGACACATTCTAAATTTGGGGGATTTTGTGTGTTGTCTTTGCAGAACTCAATCAGACACAACTTGTCCCTTCACAGTCGATTCATCAGGGTACAGAATGAAGGAACTGGGAAAAGCTCGTGGTGGATGATCAACCCCGATGGTGGGAAAGGAGGGAAAGCACCCCGCAGACGTGCGGTATCAATGGACAACAGCAACAAATACACAAAGAGCCGAGGACGAGCAGCTAAGAAAAAAGCAGCCCTCCAAGTTGCACAGGAGACAAGTGATGACAGCCCCGCCCAGCTATCCAAGTGGCCTGGTAGCCCAACCTCCCGTAGCAGTGACGAACTGGATGCATGGACAGATTTCCGGTCTCGTACCAACTCGAATGCCAGTACAATAAGTGGCCGCTTGTCCCCAATATTGGCAAGTACTGAGCTAGATGAGGTGCAGGACGACGATGCTCCACTTTCTCCCATGTTGTACAGTAGCTCACCCAGCATGTCCCCGTCAGTGAGCAAGCCCTGTAATGTTGAGCTGCCTAGGTTGACTGACATGGCAGGCACGATGAACTTGAATGATGGCTTGACAGATAACCTTATGGATGACCTCCTGGACAATATAACCCTTCCCTCTTCCCAGCAGTCACCCCCAGGAGGACTCATGCAGAGAAGCTCAAGCTTTCCATACGGCTCCAAAGGTTCAGGGCTTGGTTCTCCATCCAGTAGTTTCAACAATGCTGTGTTTGGACCATCATCGCTGAATTGTCTCCGTCAGTCTCCCATGCAAACCATCCAAGAGAACAAGCAAGCTACATTTTCTTCCATTTCGCACTACAATAACCAAACTCTGCAGGATCTGCTGGCATCAGATTCACATAGCCACAGTGATGTCATGATGACTCAGTCTGATCCGCTCATGTCACAAGCTAGCACTGCTGTGTCTGCCCAAAACGCACGCAGGAATATTATGCTTCGGAACGATCCGATGATGTCATTTGCTGCTCAACCAAGTCAGAGCAGTTTGACCAATCAGAATCTGCTCCACCACCAGCATCAATCCCAGAATTCCTCTCTCAGTGGCAGCCGTGCCTTGTCAAATTCTGCCGGTACTATGGGCTTAAGTGACACCAACATTGGATCAGCAAAACACCAGCAACAGCCACCTGCCAACCAGTCTATGCAATCACTTTCTGACTCCCTATCGGGCTCTTCTTTGTATTCCAACAGTGTGAGCCTTCCAGTCATGGGGCACGATAAATTCCCCAGTGATTTGGATCTGGATATTTTCAACGGGAGCTTGGAATGCGACATGGAGTCCATTATCCGCAGTGAACTCATGGATGCAGATGGATTGGATTTTAATTTTGATTCCCTCATCTCAGCCCAGAACGTTGTTACACTGAATGTGGGAAACTTCACTGGTGCTAAGCAAGCTTCATCACAGAGTTGGGTTCCAGGCTGAAGGATTTATGCAAAGAGGGGAAAATGGGCACAGCAGGTTAGCAATGTTTAGTCTGTTGCATTCGGTACTATACTTGACAATGTGTAAATATAGCTTTTAAAGAGAAGACAAGTACAGCTTTTACAGCAAACATCCGAACCCAACGTAAGGGTTAGATTACACCATATACAACATATGCAACATATAATTGTATATGATAAAAAGAGCTTCCTATAGAAATAACTAAAGGCTGATTTAATTTCAATCTTCTCCGTTGTGTTTTATAGGCATACTATATTGAGAGATGTAGTTTACTCCCAAACCCTACCCACTCTTAGCTCCGGATGCATGTTGAAACTTTTCAGAAAACTGTTTTCTTCGTGGCTCCTCCCACTTAGTGATTGTTTTATAATTTCCGGGGGGAGGGGGGAGAATTACCGCATGGGATTTTGTTTGTGTGGTGTTAGTTCCAACTCGCATCATTATGGGGTAAACTATTGCACTAAAGTGCTATCAACCCATCCTTAAGTTGGCAAACAAACAAACAAGCAAACCAAACCACTATACTAGAACAACATTT
The DNA here is from genome assembly GCF_001527695.2 of Protobothrops mucrosquamatus. NCBI lineage: Eukaryota > Metazoa > Chordata > Lepidosauria > Squamata > Viperidae > Protobothrops > Protobothrops mucrosquamatus. Next base: position 276,068 of record NW_015387503.1, on the reverse strand, counting down.
ACTGTTCACATTGCCAACCTTTATTCTGTCTCTAAACAGTCTTGTTTTGATGCACTGCTGAACGGTTTAGTCCTGATTTTCCATGTGGAGTGCATGATAAGCAAGGAGATTGGCTGATCCCTCTGGCTTTGCTATCCTTTCTCTTCTGTGTATCGCCAACCATCGGGGACGCTATCTGACAGTCACAGCGCCAAAGCAGAAGTGGGCAGGTCTAGCTGCAGAACTCAGTCCATCTTTTTAAGCTCCTTCCTGTGTCATTCCTCTTAACACATCATTCTGTTGCAACTTAAGCTGACTAGGTTTATTTTTTTAAAATATCATAATTGCAAAGGATAATGAACTGCTGCTCTTTTGTTTAAGATTTCTTTCCCCTTCTCCTCCTCTGTTTTCTTTATATAGATAATAAACGATGACTTCATGCTCGGTTAGGGAGGCAATGAGGAAGGGTTGCTCACTCATTCCACTGTTTTCCTATCTCAGTCTTGTGCTAAACTGGTAAGGGTCATAGAATTAAAGTAATAACAGCACTGCTGGCTAAAGAGTCTGTTGCTTTTGCAAACTGCCAAACCACCAGCACAACACTCTGCTTAAGGCAGACAAAGCAGAATGGCAGCAGACAAGGCTGGCCCGGGATGGAGGGGAGGAATATGCCCATATTAGCCTGAAACAGCCAATGAGAACTCTAACCCCACCCACTACTGGTCATCTCACTTCATCCCTGATACAAATGGTGGCAAAGCAGGACAAGTGTTACATACACATTGTGGTTGCTGCTGGATGCTCTTGGCCAGGGGTCTTCAAACTTGGCCCTTTTATGACTCGTGGACTTCAACTCCCAGAATTCCTCAGCCAGGCACACTGGCTGAGGAATTCTGGGAGTTGAATGAAGTCCACCAGTCATAAAAGGGCCAAGTTTGAAGACCCCCTGAGCTAAGGTTTAGGACTGCCAATGAGAGAAAAGCAAAATCATCATCAGGGGACAGTAGAAAAAAGACATTGCCAAGAAGGCATGGTTGTATCATTGTTAGGTGCAAGTGGGAAAAGGCCTGAAGGGAAAAGTGAATTAAGAAAGAAGCCAGGAAAAGTGATGGCTACAGCTCTATCACTAAAATAGTTTCTGAAATAAATTCACAGAGAGCTTCACATTGTCCAATCTGATATGCTAGCGATCTCATCATAGCGTCTGATGAAGCTCTTATCATTCATTTATTTTCTCCTGTCAAAAGCAGAGATGCTGTAAACAACTACCATCTGGGAATCAAACCAGACACTGCACATTGTTTTTCTTGTCAAAGTGCTTTCCAAAGTTACTTTTCCCACCCAGATTAGAACTTAGTATCCTGTGACAAGCTTACGTGACTCTTTTACTTTGGAATAATAGCCAATGCTTTGAAGTAAGCAAGCAAGTCTTCAAATCAAGATATTGGGAGAGGAAATTGATTTCTATGATTATGAAAAAAAAAAGAAAGTAGTTGTAGAGGTCCTTAATAAAATCTTGGGGATTCCCCATGGCAATATTATTTATCCAATTTAAGGGTACTCTGAAGATGTTATTCGTATTCCAAATAAAAACTGGCTGACATTTTTACATAAGATGTGGCTTAGGTTTGGGGCCAGTTTGGGTTTGACAAAAATGTCTGAAATATTGTAAGTAGCATAGTACTTGATCGTATATGGTATGATTTTTAAGAGGACTACAAACTTCCTGTGGCGTGCAGTTTAATACTGTAATCATTGGCCAAAAATGCTAAGGGAGGATGCAGCCATGATTATCAAATTCCTATCAAAGAATGCTCAGGTACATTTCCAAGAAGACTAAGCATTAGATTGACTTCTGCTGCTTAGATTTAAACAGCATTTTGACTGGCAAAAATCCTCATATTTCATTTCCTCCAGTAAGCAATGCTGTTGGCAAAAATACTTTTGTCACTTCATTTTTCACAGCATGAAAGTAGAATGAGGTACTAGAAAAGAAAAATGCATATAGTTTACCTCTTGGCTTAGAGTTAGCCTTCCTTCCTTCCTTCCTTCCTTCCTTCCTTCCTTCCTTCCTTCCTTCCTTCCTTCCTTCCTTCCTTCCTTCCTTCCTTCCTTCCCTCCCTCCCTCCCTCCCTCCCTCACAACAGGATTTTTAGCAGAATAAACAAATGGAGCCACTATTTATTCTTCAAAACTAAAACCAAGATACATGAACATTAGTACATAATACATATTTATAATTTATGAAGATAACTTAAATCTGTACATTTACAGTAAAGCGAAGAGTAAAGCAAAAAATATTGTGGTTGTAATACAAAGCCATTTAGGAAAACCACAATAATGTTGATTATCTCGTATTGTAGCATCAGTTGTAGCATGATTTGCCGGCAACGTTCATTCAAAAGCATACATGTCAGTGCTGGAGAAAAACACTGAAAGAGGTGAACCAATTATTATATTTTATATTATATTTTGTAAGTGTGACTTGGTTCATTAGCTGGCCATTATTTATGCTTGTCCCCAACCCTCTCCTTAGAATATACAGGTTTGCTAAAATTTTCTCTCATTGGTCACACAGTTGTATGTGTAAAGATAAAGTCAGCCGTCTCTTCTATTGCTTTGCAGAAACTCCAGTTTTTTTTTTCCCCTTTTCATTCCAGAGAAGCAATAAGAATTTAGGGATGGGACTATACAGTACATGGTCCTGAAAAACCGCTCATCAAGGGCCAGGGATAAGTTGGTAAACAATTTTGTGGGCATAATATACTATAGGCTTTCCGTTATTTGAGATTTTCTCTGTGCTTTTCTGAAGGCCATTACATTCATAAGATTCAAGAAAGATAATTGGAAACTGGCTGTTCCTACTGTTGCCAAAATTACGGGATAGCACAGGATGACAGCATTGCCTGATATTTTTAGACCAGGCAGAGCAGCATTGGGTGGAGTTCATAATGCATTCACTTTTGTATCAAACTGACTTAGGATCATATTGTAGAGTATACAGTTTTCTGGGATTGATTTTTTTTTCCCCTGTGAATATTTGTCAAAAGTTTTACTTTAGGATTTCAAATTTGTTTTCCTTCTCCATTTTGAATTGCTAAGATTTTTCGAGAGTGCTTTTTGTGATAATGTTTTTTTTCCCTTGAAAAATCAAGCCTTTAAGACTGCCTATTTTCCAAGTTAGCAAAGTGCGGCAAAACAAGGACCAACAATAGGCTAGACTGGAAACAATTGCCACGATTTTAATTAACTCAGCTACTAAAAAAGAATTCTTCCATGCAGGATTCTATTTGTGGTAATTTGGTATTCTAGCGGAGGTAGGAAGGGCAACAGCTAAATCCTAGCATGTCATAAATATACAAGCAATGTCTTCTGGATGTGGCTGTAACAATTTTACTCTAAATTGTTTCATTTTAATTCAGTTTTCAGTTCAGGTTGATTGAAAGGTATTGGCTACTTTTGTGTGGCAATTTGTTACTAATGACCAACAGCTGCATGCTTTTCAGATCATTCTCACAAATTCATTCTATGAGTAAGAGTAACCACTCATTCAACCATAGTAACTCTCCAAGGGTTGTTACTTCTGAATCAGGAATTTGGAATAATCCTGTGTCCTGGCTTATGTGCTACCCTAAAAGTTCATGGATGATGGAGCCATATTAACTTTGCTGACTCACCAAAGAGGCCAGGAATTAAAACATTATGCTTTGCCCAATTGTATGAGTAGAAGCACTGAGTTGGAAATGACTGGACCACAGTATTCATAACGAAGCATTGCACAAACAAAACTAAGCGTTGCCTTTTTGCAACATATCATGGAGTGATACAGTATTGAGAATTCTTCATGAATGAATTGAAATACATTCAGTTTTAAAATTTAAAACAGTTGAATTGACACATTTCACAAATTAAATATTATATTTGCTCTAACTTCAGTTTTATACCTTATGCCTACTTAGAGATCCTGGAGAAATATTATATAGCTCTTTGACTCCCCCGTAAAAAATGATCATGGCCTGGGCTTCCATTTTTAATTTGCTTTTGAACTTTTTACCCTTAGGTATTGAAAAAGAGTAAGAATTGGCAGCTGAGTGATCTTTGCCAAAATTGCTTGGGTTCACATATAAATCATGCCATGTAGTAATTTGCTTGTGGCTCAGCAGCATGTATGAATTTAGCCAGTATTTGTTTGGCTTCAGGAGCTCAATGTGGCATTTGAAAACCCACCCCATACACCTGCATTGCTTGCCATTGAATACGGATTGTAATTAATACACTATAATAACTGCAGACCTACACTAACATGTATTTTACGAATATCCTCCTTTATATACCTTGCTAGTCTGACCTTTACTATGCAAAGGTAACATGGTACTTAATGTATGCTTAGTGTATATCTTCTTCTTTTATTTGGCATCTTCCAGTCTTTTTAATTTTTCGTCTACTCTTCATTTAAAATAATGTTTTTCTAATCTTCCTGGTGAAGTAATTGAATTTGAGGAGGACTGAAGGACTTGATTTATGGGAGAATCTTTTATTACACTTTTCCTCTTGAGCTGTCTATTATTAAGCATCTTGGGGGCTTTGTATGTCCTATGGCACATCACAACAGTGTTGGCTCCTTTTAAATGATTTGTCTTGGCTTTCTGACCTGTCAAATTCATTTAACAACATTAGCAAATGAGAGTTCTTCATGACAGGAAGAATGGCTTTCATGATAACCATAATAAAGATGTATGCTTCCCCAGACAACAGAGAAAGAAAAACAATGCTAGGAATTCATATAGCAGAAAGGAGTGCCTGATTATTCTCTGGAATAACAAATTGGAAATATAAAGGCTAATCCTGTAGCTTGTTTTCATTAATATTTGTGCATTTTGAATGGTTCATGTCAAATAAAACACTCTCTTATTTAGAGAACACAATTTACCCAAGCAGTATCACCTTCATACAAGCAGTGTTCAGATCTGTAGCACCTTTATAGATTAATTTGGAATCATTGAACTGGGCCAATAAGATTTTTCTTCTGTCTTTTTTCAATGAAGATCCACTTTTTCTATACTATGAATGGTGTACAACGTAGCTCTTATTCAGCACAGCTTTATAAATTCATTTTTCCTTTCCTTTTATTTTTTTAATATAAGGAGAAGAGACTGGCATGCCTAAGAAATTCAGAGAGTTCCATAGTTGATACAAAATCAATTAGGCATAATACTATAGTAAGAAATTAAACTCTTCTTAAATCATTATCATGCTCTTTAAAGGACTGTTTGGGAAAAATACTAATGTATTTTTAAAGTAGGAAATATTAGTGGAAAACTAATTCCTTATATATGAAATGGACATATATCTATGTTCATACTAACGTTTATAAGCTGTGGAAATACAATTCCTCTAAATTATTGTTCATACTGTATACATGTTCTATACTCTGTCCTATCAGCTGATGGAATCCATCTATATCATTCAACCATATTTGTAAATGTTGGACAATAATACTGAATAAACTTAACAACAGAGCTGCTCTAAAGTAATTGGTATTAATACAACCATCTAGTGAGCGCCATAAATCAAACAAACTAGCATATAAATCAATTTGTGGATTGACACAATTTACTAATATATAACCTGTTTTATCCCTGAAAATGGTGAGAAAGGACACAATTGTACTTCATTAGTTCTTCCTACGTGTTCTGTGATGCACTATGATCTTACTATGCACAAAGATCACCTTTTTCTAAGAATTTATGTAGCATAAAGTATTAGGACTTTCCTATTGGTGGGCTGAAACTCAAGTTTCAGGATCATCATTCCTTTTTTAACTATTGTAACTTCTAACACATCATAATTAAAGCCTGCAGGAACTAAATGGGGTGCTAATCTACATGATTAGTACTTTAAGGACGCTTTTCTTTGCCACTTTTGTTGAGATCAGAACCTCAGACATTTAATTTCCAAGTGAACATTGTGGAATGAATTTAGATGATCACTTATACAATAGCTTTTGAAGTCAAGCAGCATAAATATAGTCTAGCCAGAGTATTGTTTTACTCCATTGGATTGGAGTGAAGTAAGAATGGTGGGGAACCACAGTTTGCTAGCCATTTCTATTTCTCAGGTGTGTTTTATAAACTCAATATTAAAAAAAAAACCCTAAATGATTCTATTCTATCCTGTCCAGTTCATATGATCTCTGATCAAGTCACTCTATGTGAAATGATCTTGTAAACCAGCCCCATTTTTGTGATTGTATTTAGGGTCTCTTGGACCTGAGAACCAAAGAAATGATGCTGCCTTTTGGGAAGGACCTTGTAAGTTAAGAAATAGAGCAAGATGTTGGTACAGAAGGCAGCAGAGCTTTTCAGTACTACCTAGTTAGTACAAGTGTAGAAGCTAGTGGATTTTAGGAAAGTATTAATCACTAAGCTCTTACAGAACCAACTGAAAAATCTTTTGGCCATTAGTTTCCCCCCTTCTTTTGACAATCTGCTTAAAATTACAATAGTAGTAGATTCTCTTAGCAACAATTTTAATATTATATACATGTTTCGTTGAATGATTTCCCCCACATAATTATTGTTGATATAAGTGTGCGTAGACACAGAAATATTTGGAGTTTAGTGGTTTTTCTGGTTAATCTTCTGGTAACCTTACTGAAGATCATACTGAGGTTCAATATTCAGGTTGGCTTCAAGCCTAATAATGCCATATAATCCTCCCCACATGTTATATTTTTATTGCACATTTTATATAGAAATGTTTAAAGAGAAAAAAAGGAAAAAATGAAGAGAATAATACAGTTAAAGAAAAAAAGTTAATTGAAGAAGCAGTCTTCTAATGCAGGGGTCCTCAACCTTGGCAACTTTAAGACTTGTGGACTTCAATTGCTGGCTGAGGAATTCTGGGAGTTGAAGTCCACAAATCTTAAAGTTGCCAAGGTTGAGGACCCCTGTTCTAATGTCTCTGACCTTCTTTATAGTAGTTACAAACTCATAATCTCTTTTCCTTCTTTTACATTACAATAGTCTCTTTAGCCCCCTATTCAGTGTTTTTTTCAATCCTCAAATCCCAAAATCACCATTTCACTTTTTTCCATTTTCAGTAAAACATGTATAAAAGTTTTCCAGTCTTTTATAAAAGCCCTTACTATTTTATAAAGTCCATATCATATAAAAGTCCCTGAGCGGACAGCTCACTTTTGCCATTTCTGCTAATTTTGTTGCCTTCACAATCCATTTCTCCGTTGTGGGTATTTGAATATTTCTCTATCTTTGTACATATAATAGTGTTGCTACAGTTACCATATATAAAATCTCCCAAATTTTAACTTGCAACCCTGGTTTATCATTAAATGTACAATATTCAGACATAATGTTTTGTATTCTTAAGCTAGACATATTATAGGCAGCTCAGAGAAAACTTTCCTTCTTTATTCTTTCTCTTTCTCTCAACTTTATTAGTTCTTGTTAGTTTTTACCTTTCTTGTTTAAAAATGTAATAATGTGGTCATTAAAAATAGGAAACTTATAGAAATATTTTTTTTTGGTTTGCATTTCCTAAGCTTTCTTGAATGCTCGGGAGATTTAGCTGCAAATTGAGCTGAAATGTTAATTTAAGGCTATTTCAGGAAACCATGCTAGTTGTTTTTTAGGCCCTTAAGCCCCATTCTCACATTGTTCAACTAGAAACCTGCAATTTTCTCTAATGAATTTTTGTATTAGAAAGGAATGCATAGAAAATGTTTTCCCCCCGATACTTGCTTAAATGAACATATCTTAGAATCCAACCCAAAGGGTGATATTGAGTCCGTCCCACTGTAACGGAGGTGTCATAAATTCGTCACAAAGAATCTACATTGCATGCGGGTTTTGTTGAAAGTGAGGTTCCAGAATTTCACAAAATCGTTCCCAGTGATCTGCTTGAGGATCTTTCGAGTGAAAACTACAGAACAATCCAGTTAAAACTGGATTAGGTAGCACCACTGCGGACTAAAGTACTCAGAAGTATTGCATCCGAGAAGATACAAAAGTGTAAATAAGTGAGGAGAAATGCAGGGATTCTTGCAACAGCTGTTGAAAAATGACTTCATTCCCCAACTTAGTCACAGCAAGCAATTCAGAGGACAACAGATAGAGCAGGCAAAAATTGGTAGGAGGCAAGGAAGTCGTTTTCACTATTATTCATGTTCATTCAAAGAGCACCTGCTTTCCTTTCCTACTTCCCCCTTCTTTATCTTCAGGAGTGGGGAGAAAATGTATCACTTCATTGGCTGGCTGGCGGTTGTAGCCTCAATATTTATGTTAGTTGCATGGGTTTTTTTTCAACATGTTCTTTTTCAAACTGCTTTGCATTGGCCAAGAAAATAAGAACTGGTGGGGAGCAAGCTGATCATAATACGTAGACTACGTATTATAAACATAGATTAATGATATATGTAGATATCTGTTGAAGAAGGAGCCATTTTGCCTTCCAAAACCAATCCATAGTTGGTCTCTCCAGAATCAATCAATCAGAAATAGAGCTGGAAGGGACCTTGGAGATCTTCTATTCCAACCCCCTGCTCAAGGAGGAGAGCCTATACCAGGGGTAGGCAACCTTGGCTCTTTTATGACTCATGGACTTCAACTCCCAGAATTCCTGAGTCAGCACAGCTGACTCAGGAATTTTGGGAGTTGAAGTCCATGAGTCATAAAAGAGCCAAGGTTGCCTACCCCTGGCCTATACCATTTCAGACAGGTGGTTTTCGAGTCTTTTCTTAAAAACCTCCAGTGATGAAGTACCTCCTACAACCTCTGAAGGCAAAACCTGTTCCACTGGTTAATTGTCCTCACTGTTAGGAAGTTTCTCCTTAATTCCTGGTTGCTTCTCTCCTCTCATTTTCTCACTCTCTCATCCATCCCCAAGCTAATGGAGTATAGCAGGTAATAGTGAATTCTTTGGTCTGCAAATTTTGTAGGCCTCCTTAGAATCTCTCCCAGTCAGCATCCGGAGAGCATCAAAACTATCAATTTTGATCTCCCTTTTTGATCCGAGGGAACAGCAAATGGACCTCAGAAAGCCAAATGATGTTGGTGGATTCTAGGGAGAAAGAGATTTGTTCTTTGTGATGGGGCAGAAATTAATGGACTGAAATGTCAAAAGGTCCCCTCCCCCCCAAAAAATCTGAATCAAGGTGGCTAATACAGGTCTAGGATAAGTCAAGCTACATAAGAATTAAATGCATCCTTCTACTGATTTACATGGGTGAACAAATATTTACCATATATTAGACCAACCCAACTCTCTGATGCTTACATTTGATCTTATAACAAATTGTTTTAAAATGTAAGAGAAAAAAATGTAATAATGACGTTTGACTATATCAATATTTGTTATTATTCTCCAAGCTTGTCTGCCAGAATTCTTCTAGGATGCATTTGAAAGTAGTTGCCATTTTTGAAGGTGTGCCTTTTGTATTTAAGGTATAGCTATAGCAGCTGAAGTGTGAAAAACAGAACTGCGCATAATTGTGTAATGTCTGAAGTTACTTATTAAATGCTTATGGCTCTCAGAAGCATAGCTTATAAAGAATTTTACATAATACAGTTTGCATGACTTTGTTCATTTACTAGGCACCAGTAAATCATGATTTAAATCACTAGTAAAAAGGCTTGATTTAAATCAACTCGATTTAAATCATAATTTTTAAAGAGCAACTGTCATCTCTGTCCCGCAGCGGCTCCTCCTCTGACCCGCTGTTGACTCACCGACAGTCCCATTCACTTTAATGGGACAGCTGGTGATGTGGCAGTAACACAACAAGGTGAGGGACCTGGCAGGCAGCAGGTGAGGGGATGTCCACTAACAGGCGCCACCATGATGGATCTGAAATGACAGGTGCTCTTTAAATGTAAGGACTCATTCTTGCTGGTGGTTAGAATCTTTAATACTATTATTTGCAAACAAAATGAAGGTTTCCTATTTAGAATAATAAGCTGTCAGGTTAGTAAAACAGCGATATCAGAACCGATTTTAGGTTAATAGGTTAATCACACATAGTTGAAAAACTATTCAAATTCTTTTATTTAACTAAAACACGTAGAGCCTGGTAGAGATGCATTTCTCTTCAAACAATCATACAGTCTGTAATGTACATAGATTTGCAAAACAATGGGATAAAGGAATATCCCTGAACTTTGTTTTATGATTTATCTCATGGTTACTGTGAAATTGTGTGAATGCATCAATGCTTGTTATCTCAGCTTGCAGAGCTTGGATTCATTGAATGAGTTTACCAAAAATGTAAATATTGCAGAATATACAGCCTCATGCTACATAACTAAGCTCCATTTTGTGCTGAAGAAACTAAATTATTAATGTATCTTAAATAGAAAACTATATTTAGATATTTACTCCAAAAGCATTTTATTAAAATAAATTTGATAAAAATAAAAATAAAAATCCGTTTTAAATAAAAAAAATTATCGCTTATTATCCACCCTGCTAGGAACCCTCAAACAAAAACATTATCATGTATTTATTGGTAGAACTCATCATGATTTCCTAATTAACAACAACAACAACAACAATAATCCTAGAGCTAGGATAGAATAATCAGTCTTGGGTTGTGCTGATATATTGTCACTGCTTTTGTACCAGCATCAAAGATACCTGCAAAATAACAAATGCAGGTTTCCTCAAGATGACTTAAAATTTTCTGTAAGTTCATGCTTAGGATTATTTGCTTTCCTCAACAGTTTGTGGATAATGACTAACTAAATATTATTTTGTCCTTTTTTTTCTTCCAGGCCCTTCATCCAACATGAATCCTAAAGAAAAAAAAAATCCTTGCCAAAATCAACTGTCATCAAAGACAGGGATGTCGTTTACAGCATTTGTGAACCCTGCATTCTTTTCCTAATGAAACAGAGACTGTTAGTGAGCCCCAGAACTTGAGGAAAGAACTGACTTATCTGGAACTGAACTCATTTTGAAGTATGCAAATTTTTCTTACTGTAGGGTGATCCACCACCAACTTGAGGATATGTTGGTTCAGCCACCATTCTGTTTCAAAACACTGTGTAGCCTTTACAGTAGTGTGCTTGTCAATCAGTACATGGCGTTCCAAAATGGTGATGGGTTGCAGGATGCTTTTAGGTTGGCTTTTGTTCTTCAGGGTTTCCCCCAGCCCACCCTTCTTAAGGTGTGAGGGATGCTTTTTTTTCTCTCTCCTCCTCCTTTACTTACCCCTTCTAATGTGCCAATTCCTCATGAAAATTAAATGCACAACATGGGCTTGAAATATCAACAGCACTTGAATACCAATACAGTTTCCAGAGGAGGAGCTGTATTAAACTGTTGCAGCAACACAAGTGATGAGTATGGTGGCACTTTAAAGACTTAGCAAATTGGGTATGAGATGGATCGGATTCTAAGACAAGATGGCAAGGGACAGCAAGGAATGGAAAACAGTAAGGGGAGAGAGAAATGCAATGCAAGAAGTATCAATGCCCTCTGCATTTTGTTTCTATCTTCAGGATAGCATTCCAGGTATGCAACGACAGAGGGTGTCATGAAGCGTTGCTCTTTAAGATGCCACTGAACACTTTGTTGACTCCTGCAATCTTTAGAGTACAACCAACCAGTTGAATTCAAGAGTTAGTTTGTAAGATAACTTAACGTCTGTATTTGCTTTGGTGTTTTTATGTGGGGATTGGTTAGCTAATTCATTACTTCTCAACCAGTCCCTACAACTCTCCAACCAAATATTTTCCTAATCTTCTATGTGTTTCTTTTTATTTTTGGTACCAAGAAAGGGTGGATTTTACCTCACAAAATTAGCCACGACTAATGTTGCATCCTAACCAGGGTTCATTCGGTGTGAGAGAAAAAGGGCATTTCATTGTGGGGAATCAGTAACTCCTATCTAAATCTAGCCTAGGGTTATGCGAGCAGTTTTGCCCAAATGCTGCAGTAAATGTTTGCTTTTTCGTTTGTCCCCATAGCTTAGCAATTGGCCAGTCTGAGGTGCATTGTTTACCACTTGCCAAATATAACCACATAGAAGGCAACGGCTTGCTTTCAAATTATTACTCTTATTAATAATAACAACACAAAACCTAAAAGGAAAAAATGAGTATATTGCATGAGAACGGAGTTTTATGTATCTGTAATATCCAAGGCTTGGATGATTTATTTCATTCATAATCATTTATTCATCTTTCTCTTCCTTATTCTTTCCCTCTTGTGATACATGGTGGAAACTGGAAAAAGGTGGTTAGGAAGGAGACACAGAGAGGGAAAATCCATACAGAGAGCTTTTCATAGGAGCGTAGATTGTAACTGGATAAATTCCATTGAAAAACAAAGTAGTTTTTATATATTTTGCTTATAGGGATTTCTTTTTGTAAATTTATATAGTAATAATGACTGAAAGTTATGGTGCTGTGCAAGTCCTGTTTAATTACTTTTTATTGGTATTTTTCATGTGAAGGTGGGGCAAAGAAGGGAAGAAAGAAATAGGGGAAAACCTGATGGTACGTTTTAATTTTTTTTTTTTAATGGTGTGAAGACACTTTGGCTTAGGACAACATATACATATTTCTCCAAAGTGATATATGAAGAACTTTTTTTGGCATAAAAGCAGAATGCATATAAATATATAAATATATTTTATTATGTACAGAAACAGATCATTATGCATGATTGTTAAGAGAACAGACTAGCATTTTAACCCAAAGTTTCAGTGCATGAGTTTCCACCAGCACGTGAATCATCTACCTATGTGGTATGATTCCTCTCAGCTGCCACCTTTCACTGCGCGTGCACATGCAGGCATTCAAGCACATTCACACATATACATCGGTGGGCCCCATATTGCTCTTCTTTTCCAACTTCTGAGGTAATATTGGTGAAATAACAACTCCTTGTGTGATGAAAGTTTTGTTTTGTACTGTAGCTGCCTCCTCCTTGTGCTGCGCTATTCTCTAGATGAACACATGAAGTCATAACAGTTCATAACTTTAAAACGATGACAATTCTGTGCTGTTGTGGTTCTAAATAGCTCATAGAATATACACTTTCGAACTAGTTAAATGATTTTTATCATTTTCCAAATAAATACAGACTATTTTTTTAATAATTAAGGTGGTATATTTGTCTATGGCAGGGCATAGTTTATCATGTCTCTTTAATTATATAGAACCAATGTGTGTGCTTGTTCTTCACATTGGAAAGGGCTTCCTTGAAAGGAATACCTTATAAAAATGTCATCTGTTCCAGGGGCTTGAGAAAAGTATTGACTTATCTTGAGAGACTCAGTTACAGGTACCTATTACCAAAGCTAGTTAAGAATGTGCTCACACGCCTTTACTACATATGAGTATCTGGCACATCGTTATATGTGAATTAAGCCAATGATGATATTTTGGGATGTTTGTTGTTACTTTGTTCTTTGAAATGAAAATGTATTTGGTGATGGACAATTTATTTCCAAGTTTCTGTCTGTCTTCTTAACAGAAACTCTGTGCATAAAAAAAAATCCATTACTGTACAATGTTTATGGTTTCCTCTACTTTGACTGGGTTTCCTTTCAATACTTGAAAATGCAATATATCAGGAAGCTGACGCAGAACAAGGAATAGATTCTTCATTTCTCAGCTCTAATTTTAATCAGGTGACCAGGATGCAATGACAGCCTAAATGCAGTGACATCATCACATAAATGCCATAATTATGTACTTGCATTTCAACATCTGACACAAGTACATAAGATGCAACCTTTCTGTGATATTGTCACAGTTATTTTTGTCATCCCCACCCCCACCCCTGCTGATTAATTGACATAAAACAAAGAACCATATTTGTAACTTGGCCAAATTTATACAGGTTTTAAATCCCATTGATTTCAATCAAATTCAGTACCCACCATAAATATCAGTAAGGCTTTGAGACTGTCCTGAGATTAAATATTAAACCCAACATGACATTACAGTAAGCATGCATTAATCAGATTGCATGTTTGTAACAGTAAGCAATTAATAGTAACATTTAAGCTGCTGTTGTATTCGCGGATGGTTGCATACAGATTTCAATAGAAAAACTTCCATCTGCTCAGTTAGCATCTGTATTTGTTTAAATATTTTTATTTTACTAATAAAAAGCAAATTGGGAAGGGGAAAGAAACAGAGCAAAGTGATAGGGCATGGACATTTATATAACGTGTTTCAGGTTCTGTCTCAAAGCATCCTTGGGAATATGCTGCCCATCAATGGAAAATAATATTGATCTATATAAATCCTTGGCTTGATGCAATGTAAGGCAACTGTGACCTGAATTTTTATAGTTCCTTGAGAGGGTTGTTAGGGACAATCATGGCATTCCAGGCACATATTAAAATGATGATGATGGTAACAAAGCATCCTCCTGGGGGGGGGGGGGCAAATTACAAACCTCTTCAGCCATGATAGTGGTATGAGAGGCAATTTGATAATGTTGGCTTTAACAGGATAAATTCAAATCCTAGGATTGTAATGGATGAAAACTGCAATAAAACTGCACTTCTCTGAAAAAAAAGATAGTAATTTGAAATTCCGATGCTATTAGAGTCAATAGGGGCAAATGTAAGCCTCATTCTTTCAGGTTCACCCACAAGTGTCTCAGAGGCTACAGAAATGTTTCCCACACCATCACCCTCCTTGTGAATTAGATTGCACTTCACAGCATTGGAACTAACAGGCTCTTGACTAGGCTGATTAGCAAGTCAAATTTTTTTCTAGAGTTGAAGACCAAGCTAGGGAACATGGTATGCTGCACTATTTTCTCAGTCACAGGAATCTTTAATGTAAAGCAATTGCTCGGAAGTCCATCAATTTGCTCTATGGGACTTCTTTTCCTATTGTTTGTCCTTCTGCCTCTCACAATATAAATAACTCCATATTTGAGGTACTGTCCCCAACTGGGAACCCAATCTCAAAATTCTGCTCTCAAGGATACTTGCTAGCCAATGGACTACTGCTAATAGCCTTAAGCTTTCTGTATTATTTTTTGCCTGGAGGATGGCCACAAAATATAGAGTGAGTGGCCCAATTTTCTTCTCTAGTTATAAAGTAGGCTGTTTCTATTAGCCTAAAGGAGTCAGGTGCTAGACAAAAGCAAGCAGCCAATAAATCCTCAAATACTGGTCTAGTTCAGGTATAATACTAAACCAAGGATTCAAGGCTGTGTATGGCTCACAGATCAAATGGCAATATGTCACATATTATGAGGCTTTTATTAGAGGAATAAAATCACCAGACAGTCCCTCAGACCAAAAAGGTTTAATGCCCGTGTGCATTAAATTATGGCTTAGCATTATGGGAATGGGCTGTCATGAAATTCCTTCTTCTTGACCACCAGTGCAGGAGACAGATAGTTTTACATTCAAGGTTGACTACATAATGGCTTACCGTCACATTTTTAAATCCAAGAGGTCTGCATAATTTGGTCCTTGTTTGTTTTGTATAAGCATAATGCAAATAAATCAGTTTTTCAGTTGGGATCAAGTGCCACATCCCCATTTATTCATTTACAAATTTACCTTTATGTCACTTTTTCACACCAAATTGAAAATGGCTAATGAATAAAAATATTGTAAACAATCAGGTTGAAAGCTGCGAAAATGGCTAATGAATAAAAATATTGTAAACAATCAGGTTGAAAGCTGCTTAACTCCTCACTTTGTGCAGGAAAAAGGAGCAAGGAAGGGCTCAAGGAGCAACCAATATTCCCCTACCAGATACCTTCCAGGTGTATTGGGAATGACAGCTTCCAGAATTCCCCAACCAACCAATAAATATGTTGGTTGGGAATTCTGATTTGCACACTACGAAACAGAATTCCCAACCAACATGTTTTAAACTTAAAATTTTAAATTCGGCCAACAAGCCAAATGATTGCATGTTTCTTTAATAATAATAATAGTAAAGTTGGAAGGGACCTTGGAGGTCATCTAGTCCAACCCTCTGCTCAGGCAGGAAACCCTATACCATTTTGGACAAATGGCTGTCCAGTTTCTTCTCAAAAACTTCCATTGTTGGAGCATTCACCGCTTCTGGAGGCAGGTTGTTCCACTGGTTAATTGTTCTAACTGTCAGGAAGTTTCTCCTTAGTTCTAGGTTGCTTCTCTCCTTGCTTAGTTTCCACCTGTTGCTTCTTGTCCTGCCTTCAGGCTAATACAGTTGCTGGGACACTCTTCAAAACAAGGCTCCATCTTTTAAAAGGCAAATGTCAACTCCTAACCTTGTAGTACAGTAGTCCAAAAGCTCTACATAAACGATTTGAGTTTGCAAACCATATATCTTCCCAACTGTCCATCAATTAACACATAAGCGTTCACTTTGGAACATAGTTCTGAGTATTCCAGTGCTATAAAGCAAAGGTCCACAACTTTTGGGGCACCAGGGACCGGTTCCATGGAGAGAGGTTTTTCTGTGGACTGGAGGGTGTGTGGTTTTGTGTGCTGCCTGCATCCCATGGATGGGACTTTGCTTGTTTGTGCAGACCAGGTGCTGGCGTGCCGCATCCTGGTACTGGTCCACGGACTGGGGGATGGGGACCCCTGCTATAAAGCACTTAAACATGAGATCACATTCTTGAGGAGTTTCCTTTTTATGTACATGAATTAGACTCCCATTATTCTAAGATTGTTGATTGATTTTTTGGACTCTCCTTGTAAAATAGAATTAAATAACTAACTCCCATCACTCTAACTTTTGAATTATGAACTCGTTAAAAAATGAAATAAGACAAGCAATTTCTTTTTAGCTGCCTCCTGAATAGCTCATACCATTCTTTTTTTAAAATTGCATCTTTGTTTTTATTGTTGCAGGAATACTTTTTTCTAAATTATAAGTTAACCAACCTCCTTGTCCATCCTATCTATCTTAAGAAAAAAAAAATGGAATAGGTTGCTCTTGAAAATGGCATACCTTCTTGGCAGTCAATCTCCATTCATTACATTCTTTGCATGATGTATATCAGAAATATCAGCTGATATGGAAGGGGACCAGGTACTTGCTATCAGGAGGGATGAGGGATATATTGTACATTTTGGCTTCATGTATGGAACTTTTTTTAATTAATTAAAAAAAAGTTGTATGAGTGGACAAAACACGTATACAGTATCTGTAAACTGTCTTGTCTGGATTATTTCTTTCACTGTTGAGCCACATACTTTTGAAGAATATATTCTATCACTGCCTTAGTACACGGCCATCTTTTACAGGGATACACAATTTTTACTTTTTGTATGAGCTACTTTCATTTGAAAGCTGGCACTGTCATAAACTTAGAGGAGGCTTTTCTGAAACCAAATGCTGACATAGGTGAATATACTACCTTACTACATAACAATTGGATGTCAGTTTGATTTGGAAATCTTTCCCTTTTGCAAATGAAATAGTGGTGCAGAGCTTAACTCCACTTGATGTTAGTAGATATTGCCTTGTGTACTCCATTCTCAACAGTAATCTAGTTTGTAAAATAAAGTGTGATGCATGTAAATAAAGCATAATGGATCTCTATGCTGAAAGTATAGACTCATTTGTCTTTTATTTAGTTTCTGTTTGGGGAAACCAAATCTCTTCAGAGAGAGAGAGAGAGAGAGAGAAAATAAACAATTCCTGGGTATAATGCATCATTTGTTGTTATAGAGTAGTATCATTCTCATGGTTAATCTGTGTAGTGAAAAAAAAAACCACACATTGACTGATACTGTAACTCTGTGGAAGTAACTAACCTTTTGACTACTTACAATTACACACTTCCTGCATGTTGAAAGCAGAAGGAGGACCTACTGTTTTCCATTTATATGCTTATTTTTCTCTTTTAGCCGAACTCATTTAGACTTGGATTCCAATCCCACTTTGGTTGCTAAACTAATATGATAATCTATATAGCTCTCCCATTTCATAGACTCATTCCCCTTGAATAAGGTAAGAAGTGCAAAACTCCTTAGACGACTTGGATGAATTAAATTAGGAAAAAATGCACTGAATCTCATCTGATGGAATTGGGGCGTTGAATATAGTCCCGAAGATGTTTACTTTCAATGTCTAATCCAAAAAGTATCAAAATGGTCGAGCTTATTTTCCAGGAGATAGAAAGTTGATCTTTGCTATATTTCTATAGTTCAAACTGTTTAGTTCAAAGATTGAAATGATGTAAGTAAAACATTTAGCCTTACCACATCAGTACTTTACGCATGTGTCAGCTTCTCATGCTTCAAATGGCTTCAGTAGTCTCCTTCCACCAAGCTGTGTCCTCATCTAACTTTTGGCCTTGAAGTATGATTGACATTGACCTACTCCACACCCAGGTGGCTCAAAACACATGCATGTTTTTTTTAACAACCTTCTCTCAAGATGCTTTGGATGAGACTTCAAGGATGAGAGGTGGTGTAATTGAAGGCAAGCGTGAAGGAATTGAAAAAAAAATATTGTTCAATTAGGGCTAATGAAAAATTCAAAAAAGTCACTGAGCTCAAGTACCCTAAGTACCCTAATATTTGAATAAGATGCCATAAATATTTAAGAACATGAAGTGCGGGACCCGATCCAAATCTTACGTCATCTGCTGTTTACAATTTTCAGCTTTATTGCTCTAGTTCTATGATTATTATTTCAATTTCCAAAGTTGTTACTCATATATGTAAACAAAAATATAGAACACACTCTGTGTGTTCTATCTTCCATATATTCTCAAACAGGCAGGGGACCTTCTTGTCTTCTCCTCCCTCTGCTGCAGGCCCAACTAAGGAGGGAGAGGAAAAGAATAGGCTAACCTGAACCTTCTGTAAATTTCTACCTAGAGATTGGTACAGTGGTGGGATTCAAATACCTGAACATTCGGTTCTCTGCGTGGATGCAGGCCTGGGCCTCCGAGGCCTAGAACAGACTTCCGGAAGTAACATCAACGCACTTCCGGTGGCCGTTCTAGACCTGGGGGAGCTCCTCCGGGCCTCCGAGGCCTAGAACAGACTTCCAGAAGCAGCATGGGTTCAGCCGGTTGTCTGAACTCAACAAAATTTAACTACCGGTTCTACCAAACCGATGTAAACTGGCTGAATCCCACCACTGGAGTGATAGCTACCTGCACTTGTGCATTAATAGTGGAGGGAAGGTTGTGGTTCCCTAATGAAGTCGAGAGCTCTGCTGATGATAGTGTATTCTATCACAAAGGTCACCCAAACCAGACGGGTCTTAGCAGAGGAGCCAGATTAAGGGTATCGGTAAACCCATTTAATATAGTGAGAAAACAGTGAAAAAAATCCTGGATTGGTGATCACCCGGGTCAACAAGGATCATGGCAGATGTTATATTCCTGAGCATCTTCAATAAATGGCCAGTGGGATCCAGGAACTATGGTTGGGCAGCCAGGGACTAGCCTTATAGGATTACTGGAAGAACAACCACCACAAACACGACAAAAGGATGCTGTGTTTGAAAATTGTGCCATTATGGTCTGTTATTATGAATTGGATCCATCACAGCGGGGATGCTTGAAGTGAATGTTTGAACATTGGAAAAGAATTTATCCAGACTCAAATTCATTATCAGAAATAAAATATTCAGGGATGCAGAACTGGAAGAAATTCAGAAAAATAATGAAACTAGTGAAGTGATAGTGAAAAATAGTGAAAAATGGAAGCCCTTAAAACAATCGTAGAAGAAACTCGGATAACAATTGCAAATATAAAGGAAAAAGCTGATATGACCTACAGAAACGATAATTTAGAAGTTATAACAGAGCCAGTACATGCCAGCACTGAAACAACCTGTGAACTGAGCCCCTGACAAGAAGAATTAAAAGAGAAAATTATGACATATGTAGGATTACCAGAAGAAAGAGGACAACTGCCAATATTGAAAGTAGTGTCCAAAAAAGCAAAAGAGTCATCTTCTAGGGTGACTCATTATCTATCGTACTATATGTCATTGCCGTGATCCCACTTTCAATGATTTGGAAGAAAACAAATCTTGGCTTCCAAACAGCCAAAAATGCTAACAAAATTTCACATTTGCTTCATATGAATAATCTGAAGCTTTATAGAAAATCAGAAATCAAAATCCAGTCACTGACTAATACCGTAAGAATTTTTAGCACAGATATAGCAATGAAATTTGGTCTGGAGAAATACGCTACAGTAGCAATAAAGCAGGATAAAATCACAAACAATAATGGAATTGAAATGCCAAATTTTCAAACCATCAGGAGCCATCAGGATGAAATCTACAAGTATTTGAGCATTTTACAGATGGATAACATGAAGCATGGTAAAGTTAAAAATGCAACAAAAATATTCCTATTTAAGTAAGTCATTAATACAAGCACTTAACAACAGTTATACATTGTGTGGTGATGTAATTGGCTTAATTTAGCTCAAAGAATTGTTTAAACCCAATTGTGATCTGTAAATCATAACTGATGATTTAGGATTTCATGCAGAAATCACCTGATTGTGGCTTATACAACATATCATGGTTGAACTAGAAATGTCAGAATCCAGTCAGTGTAACATCAGAGCCATAGACTCACATAGTAATATATGCTGCCATATTATGACATTCTTGGCCAGATGATAGGATCCAAATTTGGTTCTGCTTCGTTGAAGGTAAATGCTTGTATGGCTTCTTCCAGTGGCAAAAAACTGGTGCTTAATTCAAGTTGACCCTGTGCAGACTGTCAGTCAATCTGCATAAGGAATACCACAGACCAGAACAAAATTTTTGCTTCTCTATCAAGGAAAATCCTCATATGACATCTAAGGTAATATTGTGTGACACAAATTCTCCATTCTGGATGAAATAACTACTGTCAACTACAATGTGGATTCATCTAAGTAAGCACTTGACATTGCAAATAGTGCTCATTAATCATCCCCCTTGAAAAATGTACAAAAAAGGGTGAGGACTTCTTGTCTGCTATGATGGTGAACCCAATAGCATACCATCTTTTGTAGTAAAAAATTAACTTCTATTTCTTCCCAGGTTTGTCTGCCTGCCTACCAGTGCATTTCTGAATCATATAATAAGCACATGTCTGCCACTTCACACAGGTTACTTGTATCCATGTAGAATTCCTCCCATTGATCTACTAGTAAAACTGTATTGGATCTAATTTGCCACTTAATAAATGTAATATTTGAGGTAACATCAACAACAATAATAAAATTTTCTCTTCAATTTATAGGCAAGTTATTTTTAATTTGTTTTATTGCTTTCATATGAGGGAGGGAGGGAGGGAGAGAGGGAGGGAGGAAGGAAGGAAGGAAGGAAGGAAGGAAGGAAGGAAGGAAGGAAGGAAGGAAGGAAGGAAGGAAGGAAAGACAAAAGTGAGAACAAATTACACAAAAGAAGTCATTTGGGCAATTTTTAACACATCACTAAAGCTTGAACACGCAAAATAATAATGCTCCATCTTTCAATTATATCGATAGAAAACCCATTAATAAGCCAAGAGGAAACATACCAGTAATTCAAATCCAGGGCTTTTTTTCCTCATAGAAGGCCCAGAACGGAGTTCCGGCACCTTTTTTGGATGGAACCTTGTAGGGTAGGCAAGGCGGGTTGTATGACGTGTGTGAGTTCCAGCACTTTTTTTTTTTTTTTTTAAAGAAAAAAAGCACTGTCCAAATCTGTAAGTTTTGGGCTGTGGTATTTTTCCAATGCAGAAAAGAAATCTTTGTTTCTACTTCTCCTGCTTGATAAATCCTTCATTCTACATATTGTGAAAATTAGAAATGCTGGTTATTTAATTCCAAAATATATCTACAATTTTTAACAGTACTGATCTTTGAAATACTGTATTAAGAAAAATGGAAATATTACATCACAATGAGGAAATAGTGGGACCAGCCCATATGAAACGTGTATTTCCTTCCAGCAGAATAAAATTGACAGCCACTCCTTTCAAACATTTCGTGAGATATCTAGAAAACATGAAAAATCATCTTTATTGAGTCAATCCCATCTTAAAATGATAAGGCATAAGCTACGACAATAAGAAAATATTAAAACCTTTCACCATTGGATTTGTTAATATGGGAAAGAATCATTCTTTATTTCAAAGTTCTTGCAAATAACAAATATTCACCTTAGCAACACTCTTGTTTCTTTTGAAATGTTTAGAATAAGTCAAAACACATTTCAATGTTGATAGTAATTTAGGAGTTCCAAAGATTGTTGCTGCATTTGGATCAAATTGTGAAATGAAGAAATATTCTAATTAAATAGCCTGTCATTTTGCAATTTTATGCAATCCAAATTCCTCTTGCAATAACTCAGATGGTATAAAAAAGCTGATTAGGAATCAGCTGACTAAAATATTAATACTTCTATTTGATTTTTGTACTTAATTAAAAGACCCACCTGCAGTTTTTAAGTTGAATGTAAAAGTTCCTCTTTGACTGATAACATTCAAGCAATCATTGTGTAAATAATTTGCTACTGTACACTTCCCAAAAAATCCTAATATTTTACCAATCTGCATAAAATTAAAGGTATTAGTCTAAGCAGACCTCTAAATAAGTAATGTAAGTACTTATAAGTAACTGCAATAGAACAGTTATATTTATAACATTTATGGTTCTCTATAAAGTGGGATTTTTAACCATCTATGTCAATTTTTATCTGAAATTTAAAAATGTCTGTATTTACATTCAAAAATGAGGAAAAATGCCTTGGAATTACTTTTCTTGGATAATTAAAATAATCCAAGCAACAATTGAATCCCTAATTACTACATATTTTTATAGCAATATTTAAGACCATAGGCTTGAGCTTGGCCTATCTCAGTTACTATAACTTAATAAATTATGAAACTGTTGTATAATATCAATACATAATTATCAAAACAAAAAATATTTTTGTTAAACTCCAGCCTTACATTTCTGAAGTTTCTGATATTTGAAACGCAAATCAATGTTTTCCATATCAAATTAATAAAAGATAGCTGAGAAGTTAGTAATTTACCACATTTTTCACCTCACTCCCAGTGTGTTTATTTTATACAGTTCAAGGAATATTCTGTTTCAAGTGCATAAAGGGAATTAAATTTCCATTCAGCGTTCATAAACCTTTATATAATTCTGGTGCAGGTCATATTTCAAGCATGCACCAAAGTTCCTTAACCATTTCCTCCATGATTTTGTGCTTAATTTTTTTTTATTCTCCATGAGGGATAACCAATAAATATCACATATATGTGCCTTTGAGGCATCCCAAGAAGTTGGCATTGATGGCAAGTTGGCCCCTCGGTTTTCTAAAGATGAACTCTGTCAGCTACAGCCTTGTGGTTTGGTGATTCATGAGTTCACTTGAGGACTTTGACTTGTCTGTCTGCAAGTAACAATGCTAATCTTTTGTGCATGTTTAGCCCCCTGTATTTCCTTATTGCCACGTTATGTTTGAAGAAGGACGCTGCGACACAGAGTATGTGGGTCTTGGAGCTGATTTAATCTTCATAACCGCCAGCAAACTTCTGAAAAATTATTTTGTTACATGTATTTTGGATAAGGGCCAGAGTTAAATCCATAAGCAATTTAAGCCTGCATATTTTGATTTCAGATTATCCCAGTTATAGTACAAAAACTAGTTACACCACAATGCTTGGACAGAAGCCAGTTTTACACCCATTTACGTCAATGGAACTAATGTGATTTAAATCTAGACATTCCAGTGTAATTAGGTTTGTGAATCAGGTTGTTACGCAGAGATGTCAATGACAAAAAATATTTCAGCCCAAAGATTTTAACTTAGCAAGTTCATTAACTCAGTTGTCCAAGCTTAAAATTCTGTACTTTTGTTTCATGCAAAAATGGGGAAAAAATCCAAAACTTTCTTATCTTCTATACTGTGCATAAAAACGAATAATTATTCCTGAGATCTACTTGAAGTGATTAGGCTGCATCGCTTTTTAAAAAAAAAACGTAGTTAGGTCAATCTAATTGCTGAGGATCAAGATTAATTCCTTCCAAAATAGTTTGGTTTGACCTTCTTCCATTTGCTTATTAATTTTGTCATTAATAACTCACCTTGATGGACATTTGAAGACAGGAAACACTAGCGCACACTTCTGTATGTTTTATATTGATCAAACCAAGCCCATGCAACGTCAGCAGCAAAATGAATTAACACCAACAAAGAGAAAATGTAACCCTGACAGGTTCTTCCACAGCATGTATCTTCAGCTATCTATCCTGTGAACTGACAAAGTTCATACATATGTTAGGAGAGCACCATAATCTAGACGTCACCTTCAAACATTTCATATCATCAAGGCCCAGAGTTGTGATAAAGAAGTTACTCATTCAATTGGCACTGAAGTGAGAATTAATGAAATAAAGAATTGCCTGTCATCTCACAAAAAATGGGGAGGGGGAAAAACTGGAGATGTTCTAGACAAAGACCTTGGGCTTCAATGATTTCAGATCTAGCAAAAGTTAATAATAATCTGTGCATATTTTCGGGTAAAAGCTAGAAAATGCCTTGGTGATTTGATTACAATATTCTCCAGCATGATGGATGAAGAATCCACCAATGGGTTATTTCAGTCCTCCTGCCCAATCAGGAGGACTGAAATAACCCATTGGTGGATTCTTCACCATCATGCTGAGAAGAGGCGTTCAGGTAAGCCAACGCTCCATCTCTCTTAACTTAATGGATAATTGGGGGAAATGGTAGTTATTGATGTTCTGACTCTTAGTAGGACACATCCATGTATGACAACAGCATTAATGTCTGCCCCATTGACAAGAAACTCAACAGGCGCTCAAATAACCATAGCTTGATAAGTCTCTTGTTATTCTATTCTTCTGCACTCTCATCCAAGGCACAACATACAAAGATAAGATTCTATATTCCATACTTGTTAAAACCTCTTGAAATGGTTGGATTGCTCTTTTTTCAACATGAAGATGCAAGCCTTTTGTATACCTGGATGATGATGATGATAGTGTTTCTTTCCCTTCCTTTCCATACCGTATTTTCTCGAAAGTAAGGCCTAACCTGAAAATAAGCCCTAGCTTGATTTTTGGGGGTGGGCCCAATATAAGCCCTACCCCAAAAATATGCCCTAGTTTTGGGGTGAGGCGTACGCCTAAAAATCAAGCTAGGATGGTGGTGAGGGGGTGGAGCTGCCCCACACACCATGCATCCACTTACCTTGCAGCCAGGCCTCTCCTCGCCAGCCCACTTCTTCTATGGCTTCCACAGGCCTGCATTTTGCAGTCAGAGGCCTTTCCAGAAGGCCACTGCAGCCGAGAACCAAGCTATGGATTCAATCCATAGCTCAGTTCTGCTAGTCCTCTGCAGCAGAGAACTGACCTATGGATTGAATCCATAGCTTGGTTCTTGGCTGTAGTGGCCTTCTGGAAAGGCCTTTGACTGTGAAATGTAGGCCAGAGCTCCATTCTAAGCTGCAGAATGAAGCTGCTTCTTTGGCCCCAGAAGAAATGGGCCGGCCAGGCAGGGCTGTCGGTGCCGGAGGTGGAAAAGACCTGGTGCCTCTTTTGGAGGCAATAATAATAATAATAATAATAATAATAAGAAGAATAAGAAGAAGAAGAAGAAGAAGAAGAAGAAGAAGAAGAAGAAGAAGAAGAAGAAGAAGAAGAAGAAGAAGAAGAAGAAGAAGAAGAAGAAGAAGAAGAAGAAGAAGACGACGACGACTGGGTCTCATTTTGGGGAAAACACGGTAGTTGAATAGCCATTTTGTCTTACAGCTGGGTGATTTTTGCTTGCTGACCAAACTGATATCTCTATCCAGAGAAACTCTGGCTATCAATTGCAAACAGAAATCAGTGATCACAAGGTCTCTGAGTTGGCTTTGAAATTCCACCTTGTGAACAGCTGCTCTTTTTGCCAGAGCCAGATTATGGTATCTATGGAAGAAAATGAAAGAAAGCCAAGTAGACAAGAACAACACAACTAATCCTAAGGAGCCTTGGTAGTGCAGTGGTTAGAATGCAGTATTGCAGGCAAACTCTGCCCACAGCCTGAAGTTCGATCCTGATGGGGCTCAAGGTTGACTCAGCCTTGCATCCTTCTGAAGTCAGTAAAATGAGGACCCAGATTGTTGGGGGCAATTTGCTGAGATTGTAAACTTCTCAGAGAGAGCTGTAAAGCACTATGGAGTGGTATATAAGTCTAGGTGCTATTACTCTAAAGATCAAATAGAAAGATCAAGCTCCAAAGGCTGCTTGAGGCTGAATGGAGCAACATGAATCACTGAACAAACACAACAAACTACTGAATCTCAGGTATGAGCCTTAAACATGAGTTGCCAGTAGAAAGGATATGGAAGTCTTCAAGCTAGAGTGGCTTCTGCTAATTAAATAATAAAATCAGGATCACTGACTTCAGGTAAGTGCTTGATTTCTTTATATCAAAATAGCATAGTGATTAATGTACGTACATGTCTCAACCCAATCTGTTCTCAATATGTTGTCCAGAATGCCCATCATCCCCAGCTAGTTTGGCCAAGAGCCCATTTCCAGTGGTATCCATGAGAGGACATCACAACATCAAAGTGATGACATGCACATCATGATATCATATATATTCACCTAATTTGTCTCAGCTGTGTCATATGAGACGACTGGTGCCAATTACATCATTTCATTATTGTACAATGATGACAGGTCACGGGTATAATCAATTCTCCCCACAAGTGCCTTTGCCCCCTCTCCCGTGCACTCATACATTGATCTGAGAAAGAGAAGGAGGCTGTGTTTACACATGTATCCATAGGTTAGCAGAGCCTTGCTTGAATAGCTCTATTGGAGGGGGCCAGTTTGTACATGACAGCGAAGGGAAACTAACTACATGGAATGCATTCAGAAAACACACTAAACTAAAAGTTGGTTTGGTAAGTCCTGAAAATCCAGTGTAAAAATGTTGTGGTTGTATTGAAGATGAATAGTTGTTAGGATCTTGTGCTCCAGCCTTTATACAATTATTTTTGTTCAAAGCAGCTGGTTTTGTTTCAATACCTCTGTAAGGAAACAAACTTTTCCAGTGAAAGAAGACCATGTGAACAAAGCATAATAGTCCAGAGGTCCATAGAGGATGGTCTAGGTCTAGGAGGGTGTTGAAAGTGCAATGCAGCATAATTCCCAAAGACTCAGATTTCAGCTGCAGAGCAAGAAAAAAATTCCTAAGAGAGAGAGGTGATCAGCAATGGAACATACTGCCTCAGGAGATGGTGAGTTACTGGAGATATTTAAATGTCTGTTGGGCATGCTTTAGGAGTGGTTTCCTGTGCAACAGGGCAAGCGGTTGGATTAAACGATCTCCTTCTATCCTGGAACTTAGGGTCAATTTTATATTTGCAGAATCTTTGTAAAAGGCTGGTCTCAGTTGCTTTCTCTCTTGCTCATGAGAGCAGCAACAAAATAGAGTTACTTCAGTCCTCATAATGTCCCATTTAATGGAATGTTGTCCCCCAATAGAAAAGAAGCAGGATTGGAATTCGGGTCTCCTACCAGTCTTGCAGTGGATCCTTTATAGCTACAGTACATCAGAGCCAAACTGGACTTTTCTCTGAAAAAGAGCTCATTTCACCAATGCCATGGATCCCTATGCTGCTGATTGGCCCACGTTCACTCCCATCTATTGTTCACAATGGGATTTAATGAAAGACAACTGAAAAAAGCAGGGAGAGCGGCAATTGTTGCTCATTGTTTCTTCTTTTTGTCCTACCAGAATTTTGCCATGCGGTGTTGGAATGCTCCATGTTAATCCTGGCTTGCTCTGCTCAGGGTGTGCATCTGTTTCTGGTCATATATTTACCTAGGTGAGGGGTAGGCAACCTTGGCTCTTTTATGACTCGTGGACGTCAACTCCCAGAATTCCTGAGCCAGCCATTCTGAGGGGAAAGGGAGAGGTTTCCAAGCTCAGCCATGCTGGCTAGGAATTCTGGGAGTTGAAGTTCACGAGTCATAAAAGAGCCAAGGTTGCCTACCCCTCACCTAGGTGATATATAGCTAAGCACACATTTCTTCTCTGTGCAAATAAATATGTGTGAGTATACAGAATCCTTAAAACAAATTGTGGTAAATATATACAAATAGAATCTTAACAGCTCTACATTGTAAATAAAACAGCCAGGCAGGGCATGTGGAAAAAATTATCCAGAAAAGGCTATTCTTACACCAATTAGAGACTATTTCACACAGTAGATGTTAGGACAAACTGGGCTCAAAAGACTTCATTCTGCTCATTCCAGATTTCTTACGTTATCCTCCAAGCTTTTAACCTCATTTTCCCTCCTTCTCCTCTCACTCTCCTTTCACCGTAATCTTTTAAATAGTGCCTCGTCAGCAAATCTCCTGCTGCAAGCCTGCCTTGCCAAGAGGCCACTAGTCTTTGCAGTGTTTGGACTCGCTGGGAGAGCAAGGACTCCTTGCGTGTGGCCCCCAGGCTCTTGTGCAAAAGAAGAAGGAAGGGAATCCTTTCTCACCAGGCCAATGCCAGCAGGATTGCCTTCTGAAGGTTTGGAGTCAAAACATCACTAGACACGCAACACACCCAAACACATTATGCAGGCACACCAGTTATCTATCACTGGACATACCTTCCTCAAACCCTCAAGAACAATTATTGATTTTCCTTTTCTTTCCACAGCCTTCCCTGTCCTTATATGACCTTAGAAGCTGGTACAAAAGAGATTACCTGCTGCCCCCTATCTCTGCGTCTTTAGGATTAGGGCAGTGACTTGTTCAAGAAGAGAATGAAAGAAAACTGAGGACTCTGTATGTCACCTGCCCAATCTTAGCTACGTGCTTCATTTTCATTTGGTGACACACCTGTTTGAATAAACGTAGTTTCTCATTGCTTCTCCTACACAAAGAATCTATTACAATGATGCTTTTCCCCCCCTAGTTATTCATGAAGTGATCTATCAGTCTTGTCTTTTTCTCCAATTACTTTACTTCTGGGTAAATGTAAATGCTGTAGACATGCGCGTAGGCACGTGTGTGTAAGCATATGGAAACAATTATCTTGTACACAGACAAGAATTATTTTTCTTCCTTCCTCTTGTTCTTTCCAACTTCTCTACTGTTCATTTAATGAAAATGGTAAAAGACAGGAGGAACCCCGTAACCTGATTTTGGAATCAAAATCTGCAAAGGGTCTATGTAAGGTTTGGAAATGTCATCCGTTTTTATTCTGTTCGGTGGAAGAGCTAGGTAATTTTCAGAAAGCACAAACAAGACCTATATTTATAGAGGGTGGTGTAAAAATAGGCTCCTTGCACATAGAAGCACTGCGCTGACAAGATTGGAGCGGTGTCCTTCTGTCCCAACTGTACCATCGGGCTTACCAAGGCTTAAGAAACTGAGCCATTTAAATTAACTGTTGGCTCAGCTCCTGCTCCAATTGAATGCCGCAAAGACAGTTTTGCAAAGGTTGTTGTAGAGTTTAGCATTTTAATTAGTGGGAATTCTTTCGGCATCCTTTCATCCAGCTCCTGGGATTTTCTTCCTCCCTCTTATAGTCAAGGCAATGTGGCATCTAGCCATCGTCCTTCCATCCTTCCTACTTGGATTAAGGGGCATCTTTGCTACATACTCACTTCTACATAGCTCAAGTTCCCTTCCTTTTGTGCTTCCTATTAAAAAAAAAAACCATGAGGGAAGAGATGAATAAAAGTGGTGGTGGTGGTGGTGGTGGTGTGTGTGTGCGTGTGTGTGCGTGTGTCGATTTTTTTCCCCATTGTGCACTGGCCAGTTGGAGACCCACTGGCTGGCTAGAAAATAGCAGTGAAGATACCAGCATAGTATTACAAAACTGCTGCTAAATATCTGAGGAATACGAGTGGCTGTGTAGAAATACTCTTCGATCTGTTCTTTAGGGTTGGCAGAAGAAAAGAAAAGGCCTGTATTTAATCCATGAATCTGGTAATTCTTTGAGGCATTAATTCAGTAGAATTGAAAACAACTTGAAGATATCTGATGCCATTGTGACAGATCTGGTAACATTGCTAATGTATTAGGCCCTAGCAATACCGGTGAGGAATAAAGAGACTGGAGTGTGACCAAACCAGAACCACATTCCAGAACATTAATGAAAAAGGTGGTGTGGGTGTATGTGTGCTGCCTGACACAATGCAGCCCAGCCCATCCTTTGGGTGTGGTTGCCATTTGCCTCTGACGTACTTATTTCCAACTAAGAAGTCTTGACCACAGAGATAGTATCAGTTTCTTCCTGCTACCTAACAAAATCAATCTCTTCACCATCCTTTCCTCCCTCTTCCAATTGCCCCCAGTTCCAGGAAGGAAAAGGGCAGTGTCAAATTGGCATCAGGGGCAAGTGCTTGGGTCACAGACAACGGCATACCCATCTTCATTCCGCACACAAGCCGGGAAAGATGCCTTTGGAATCGGCTTCTCCTCTGTTTGCTCAAATTGACTGACTTTGAACAATCATCCAACCAACATCTCGTCCTCCCAACTAGGACATGGCAAATCCATAGCCGAGTTCCTCCCATTCAGTTTTTCCCCCCTTGATTTTGAGTCTTTCTTCCTCCTCAAGCTAGAACAATAGGAAGACCCACCCAGCAGACCTATTTTTTCAGGTCTAGGACAACTCGCCATGTCCAACTAGTCACGACCAACTCACCAGCCAACTTGCCAAGGCCAACTCATCGTGGGACAACTCACCGCAGGACAAAGGTTACATAATATCAAAGAAATGATAGAATAATGGTAGATCATTAAAGAAAGGATGCAAAAGGAGGGACAAAATGAAATGTGAATGAGAAAAAAATTAAAATATATATTTTAAATAATTACATTGAATTGTTGAATTGACCCATGGTGAGTTGTCCTGTGACGAGTTGACCGTGGCGCATTGGTTATGGTGACTTGTCCTATTCCGTGTCTTTTTAACCTTGGTGCCATGACTGAGCAGAAGATTGGGATCCCTGGAAAAGATGGTGGAAGGGCTACCCATTGCCCCTATCACAGAAACCTGTTGAATCAAAATAAGGGATTACAGTTTACAGTTTATTATCTGAATAGGTGGTGACCACTGTTGGCTGCATTCATTGTCTAGATCTATCCCCATAATTCCCGTTGCTGGCTTTTGAACTAGAAATCAAAGTGGACATTACTATTGGCTGTAAAAATGTCAATCACCTGTTACTTCATACTGACAGATTAATCATCCTATTTTGAACAAGGGCAAAATAGAATCACTCCTCAAAATTGTGAATACAAAAGTCTGTTCTTATTATGAATGACAGAAATTTAGATTTCCTGGGATATAATTGATGCTATCAATGCTTTTTTTTTTCTTGCTGGATCGTGGTTATGTTACTTTTTTCTTTTTTAATGATCAATATAATAGAATAAAAACTGGTGAATTTATCTGTTATCTGTTTTGTTTCCCATAGTGCATAATGTATGTCATTTATCTTAAATAAAATGATAGAAACATGTTTGTTTAATAGTATTTTCTCCTGATTATCTTAAGCATGTGTGCCTTTTAGTTAAAACTGTGATCCCATACCAGTAGGCATGAATCTCATTAAATTCAGTGGATCTTGTTTTGAGCAAGTACATGTGCTGCAAATATGTTATGTATTTAATTCTGCTACTCAAATATTGCTGTAGAGCTAACAAAAGGTAACCTCTGTGTATCAAGTGCACAGATTGCATTTGAAATAATATCAGATACAACAAAAGTAGCAGCTATTATATCACAAAGTGAGCTAAGAATTTTGGTTATAATATATACATGGATCAATAGGAAAATATGTGGTTAAAAGGGGTGAAATTTACATTGTATGATCTCAAACAGAATTTTTATAAAATTATATATTGTTGCTGCATGATGCCAAATAAAATTTAGAACGTTTAAAATATCTAGAATGTGAAGGGGGGAAAGGACTTTCTGTTATGGTTGATGACATATAAACAAAGCTAAAAAAGATGGATTAAAATACATACTTTGATGTAGAGGATTTTAAAGATTGATCAATATTCAATGAAACCAGAACTTTTCTTTTTAGGAGTAACAAATAAAAAGTAAAAAAAAAAACTATGGAAGATTATTTCAATATATGATAACTGTGGTGAGGTTATTGCACTATGTTCTCTGGTTTCTCTTTAGTTTGTATAAATCTTTAGCCTTTTACTATATGCACAGAAATAGATTTGATACTATCCATTATGGAGGAATGGTTGGTGAAAGTGACAAGTCTTACCAAAAAGGATAAATTGAGTTCTTTAATTAAATACATTAATTGGTGATTGGAATCTATTTATGGACTTTTGGCATAAAAATGAAAAAAGAAAAAACCCAAAATTTTTGATTTTTTGTTTTATTGATTTAATAGGATAAATGATAGAAAAGTAATATGATGTAACTTTAGACAGGTTAAAATATTTGTATACTCCTAACTGCTATGAAGAATATCAGAAACCACTTCTTTATATCTTTTTTCTTTCTTTTCTATTTTTCTTTAACTTGTTTTCTTCACTCTTTACTTTTTCTTTTATATTTTTTTTGTTCCTTATTTTATATATTAGTTTGTTATTTTTATCTTCTTGTTTACAAGTTTCAATGGAAATAATATTTAAACAAAATTAAAATAGCAAATGAATAATACAAAATGGAATGAAATTATTCATTGCACAAAAACCAGCAGTAAAATAATAAAAGCAAATTCCCTAAAAAGCTCAGACTTTTAGAACTGGAATCAGGTACTCTTTTCTTGGGAGAATAATGACTATAGAAGTTGTAATATAACTTCATTTATTAGTCAATTGATCACATCAAAACAATGGGTGTCAACCACAGTAAGCTACAATAAAATAAGATACAGTAAAATAAAATAAAGGTAAGATAAAATAAAGATAAAAGAATGAGATAACATAGTGTAAGATAAAATAGCTCATATGTGTTTGTGCCCTGTTCCTCTCTTAACCTCTAGAATCTTATACTAGATCATTTCGTTTTCATTCTTTTAATAATGAGAAACTGCTCTGTTCAGGACTGACAAAATCTGATTGATTCAGAAGTTTTCATTGTAGATCCCACTAGATACTTTTTTTAAAATCTCCCAGATACTACATAGAAGGAATGTTAATATGTGTTTGTTCAAAGAGATGGACAGCAAAAATCAGATGTAGAATGTTTATAATGATGGGAATAAGACAATCTTGTGTTATGGTCTCAATATATGGTTCTGTCAAGTAGTGTTGGTAAATATGGAGTTCTTTCTGGAGCATATAATTCAGTTATTTCTGTCTTTGGTGGTCCATAAACACATGTTCTCTCATAATATGGCACTTAATGGAATCGTCTATATTTAACCATAGAATCTAGCTTCTCAAATCTTGCTTTGGTAAAGGCTATCTAATGGGAATTTATGGTAACACATTGCCAGGTATTGTTCTGTTTGAAAATACATTTTATTCTTGGCTAACTATTTCAACAATCTGATGTTTGCAAGTGACTCAATATTGCTTTGGATGTTAATGTCCAAAACTCTTCATTTGAATATTGCCTTGGCCTGATGTCCAGCTGAGAGTAGATTGAGAAGCCAAGCTGCATTGAGAAGCCAAGCTGTGAGCTGTGAGATGATTTGGAGACTTTGATGCATCCAAGTGGTGTGCTGAAGTGTCCCCATCTGTTCTTCAAACCTAATTTTTGGTAGTCTGTCAGCTTCCATTGGGGGAATCATCAAAGATTTTGATTACTGTTAGACAATAAATGGAATGGTGGCCTACTTCAGCGTATTCCTGTTGGTCCCCAGAATAAAACTTAAAAAGTGTGCTTGATTTTGTTCAAGTAGGCGAGTCTTTGATAGGCCCCACAACTCTACACCATGAATTAGTGCTTATGTGATTTTTGCCTTGTGGACCTTTATAATTGAGGGGGGGCCAGAATGCTTGGATGGTTATAACTGGGTATTTAGTTAGCATTTTAGAACTTGCTGTGGCCTTTATTGAACTTCATCTGACGTAGTCAGCCCCA
Source organism: Protobothrops mucrosquamatus (assembly GCF_001527695.2). Classification (NCBI taxonomy): domain Eukaryota; kingdom Metazoa; phylum Chordata; class Lepidosauria; order Squamata; family Viperidae; genus Protobothrops; species Protobothrops mucrosquamatus. The sequence goes on along the minus strand of NW_015387503.1, from coordinate 242,088 downwards.
GCCCTTGTATTTGTAAAAAAATGACTCCTAAATATGACAAAGGCATTGTTCTACAGACTTCCCATTCAAGTGCCAGTTGTATTTGAACCATCATTTTCCAAAAAACATCACTTTGGACTTAGTTTTATTAATCTTCAAATAATTAGAACTGAAAAAAGCATTTCCCCACCAGTCTTCTCAGATCTACGTATATATATATATGCCACCATATATAAAGCTCTTTGGCATGTGAACATCAGTAGAGTAGAGATGTCATTGCCGTAAAGGATAAACAACATTGGGCCCAAGATGAGTTGAAGTCTAGCCATCTTAAAGTTGCTAGGTTGAGAAATGCTGGTACAGAGAGTCTTTACCAGGACTGGGTTCCATATTTAGTTTGGCCAGTTTCTTCCATAAGATATCTCTATTTATCAAGTTAAAATGCTGTGCTCAGAATTATGGAAGATGTAAACAGGTATTTACTATTACTATCTGTTGCATATTTAGTAATAAGTTGGTGTGGAACAAAACAGACCTACTGTGGAGTGCCCAGGTCTGTTCTTCCACTAATACCTTATGTTTTTCTCAATCACTCAAGCCTCGATTTTTCTCAAGAGATGTTTGCATACATCTTACCTGTTAGATCAATAAAGCTTATAGGTCTGTAATCTTTGCCTCATATTTTATGTATGGGAACTATAACGGAGCGTTCCCATCCTTCAAGGATAAGGCCAGTGTTGTCTACACAAGTAAACAGCCCTGCCAGCAGTGGAGCCCACCAGTCAATATGTGTCCTGAACAGTTCAGAGGGGTGGGGTAAAGTTAGTTGTAAATATTCCGTTTACTGTTTTCTCCTATATATTTTTAAGCAAGCAAAAACAAAATGTAAATGTTTATTTTAACCTGAGGGGACATGATGGCTCAGTGGTTAAAGGTGCAGAGCTAGTCAGTTGTAAAGCTGACAACCTAGTTTGAGAACTGAGCGCCATGTGACAGGTTGAGTTCCCATTACTTGCCCCAGCTCCCACTCAACTATCACCTAGCAGTTCAAAAGCATGCAAATGCAAGTAGATAAATAGGTACCATTTCAGTGGGGAGGTAACAGAATTTCGTGCACCTCGGTGTATAGTCATGTTGACCACATGACCACGGAAGTGTCTTCAGATAACGCCGGTTTCCCTCAGCCAAGAAATGGAGACGACCGTCCCCTAGGGTCAGACACGACTAGACAAGGGAAACATTTACCTTTACCTTTTGAGCTACAGTCAAGAAAGACAACTTATACCAATTTAAAATGACAAAAGCAAAAAATATCAAATGCATTAAAGCATCAATCACCTCATAGAAAATAGAGTCAGGTTAAACATCGTAATTACAAAGAAAAGAAAAAGGGGAGGGGAGGGAAAAGGAGGGGAGGGAAGGAAAACAACTGTTTGTAATATATGTGTATGTGTTATAAACGGTGACTTATTAATTTTCTTTACATAAGCTCTCTGAAGTTGGGTTTTACTTAAAATATCAGATATCTGTTTTAATACATCAAATGTTTTTGGGGAGGCAAGCATGACTGGGCCTTCTCTGGAGCAGAGCCTAAAATGTTCTGACGGTGGTGGTGTTGGTGAAAATGATAAGCCAAAAAAGCTGAAATTCCAAGAAAGGGAAGGAGAGAGTCCCTGAGAGAATCCTCCCCTAGGTCCTTTTGGTCTTCAGTGGTCAAAATGATGATCATAGTCAAGGCAATTGACTCAAAGATGGTATAATTGTATTCTGGGTTGGATCTGTGAAAAATCAGCCCCCCCCCCAAATCACACCATATACCGTATATCTGAAATTTGCAACGGCAAAACCAGAATGTATTCCTGCAATGGATTCAACCAGTGTGATTTTACCACTGTTTCTCTGCAATAACCTTCTAATTCTGGTGCAGGATTTCCTCCAAATACCCTGTCAAATGGATCCATTTCATAAATCATAATTTTCTTCAAAATACAAAATGCACTTCAAACACAGTGTGAGAGAAGGAGGGAAAGGATAAAACTGCATTTCTTAGGGTTCCAGGAGACTTTATTAATCTGTACCTTTGGCCACCAATAAATACCAGATGAATTCAAATGTACAGTATTTTCTGGATTTATCCGTTGTAATTATCTTTTATCTCATTCTTGCCCTTCTTACTGAGCTGAAAGAGCTTACAATTTCATGCCATTATCAAGGATAACATTTCCTACTATTGAAGGCACAGAAGTGAAATAACTTTAGGAGACAGCAGTGTTTATGCCAATAATATTTGATTAAGCCTAATTGATGCAATGATTATCAAAAGTTCACTAAATGGAAAAACCAGGGAAATGCGTTTTGCAAGCCATTTTCTCATTTAGAGGTTGTCCTTCTCTTTGTCTCGGGCAGGCCATATATTCCTATCTTATAAATGTCATTTGCTGTTTCCATGAAGAATGAACATGCAAGGCATAATGGTTTACAAGGAATTTACCTGTTATCTATTGTAGCATAAATACTTGGTTTGTTTGGAGGGGGGGTCTTAGCAATATAACAAGATGCAAAATAGTCAAACATAATAACAATTATAATAATAATTCCTTAAGCACACATTTTCTTCATGCGTCATTTTACACAAGACATTTTACACATGATCAGAAATACACAAAGAAAAGAATTTTGAAAGCAGTCTTACTGCTGATTTTTCTTTTTCTTAGGGAAACTATAGCCAATTTTTATTTGGAAAATAGATGATTCTGGATAGTGTTATTCCATTTCATTTAATTTTAAATGGGCATGCTGCTTTTCAAAACTCTGTTTTCCCAGAATAGCTTGCAACACATTTAAATCACCAAATGAAATACTGAACTATCAAAATCCATCATAAAACACTATAATTTTAATATATGACGTTAAAATAATGATGAAATAACATAGCTTAAAAGTTTCTCCACTACGCATATTTAAAATTAACATACAGTATTAATTTATTTATCTTGAGCCTTAACAGCTGGCAGTTATATTCTAGCTCTGTTTTCAATAAAGAGAAGGCAACATATATGCAAGAACCTTATTTATTTTTAAATGAGGCATTGTTGCTGTGGTTGTTGCTTCAAAAGAAATTGATCATATTCAATCACCAAAATAAAAATACATTCCTGCAGTTTAGCATTAAAATTAAGGTTGTCTCATGTTGACGGAAGCTGCAGAAAGCCAGAAAAAGAGAAGCTAAAATTGATTACATAGGAGATGTGGCTGATAGTATTGTGCAATCATACAAATTGTGCTTGTAGAATATGAAGGGAAACAGTAGCACTGTTCTGGTTTATTCCCTGGTACATCCCACTGAACAAAATGTACAGGTTAGTTAAGAGTACACTGTATTGGGGACTGATGCTGAGGTGGGGGGGATTAAAATGTTCTAGGCTAAGCAGTTTTGAACTGTTCCTTAGATATCTAAAGGCATATTTAAACTAAAATCCATACAAGTCAGCATGAATACATCAGTAGTGTCCCTTGGACCTCCTCAGAATTATGGAATGCCTGTCAGTAAAACAAGAGTGAGTCAATTTCTGAAGCTTTGCAACTTGCGGTATCTATGGCAATTTTTATCGGATGGCTTTAAAACTTGGTCCCGTTGTTGGCCGATCATAGGGACCAGGTTCAAGTAATTATCTCAATTTTTGAAGGGGAAAAATTGTGTAGGGGAAACAATAGTGATGATTTTCTGACGCATAATTACTGTAAGAGCAGAATTTTATGCCATTTCACAGTAGACATACATTCATGGAAACGACACAAGGTGTCTAGTTTTTATAACATAGTTCCTTGTCACGCATCAGGGTTTATTTGGGCAATAGCAGGGGAAGTTTGAGCCATTTCTGTATATTTTTCTTGCTGTGAACATCAGGACATCTCTGTACTCGGTCCAATACTGTTATTTGAAGAATGGTTTCATTCCTATTCACTTACAGTACACTAAAACAGGAAAACATTGCTTTTCCCAGTTTCCGACATTTGATCCTTTCTTCCTTGTCTCTTTACTATTTCATGATTTTGTACTGTTTTTATGTTTTAGGCACATTGCTCTTTTTATTGTGGTGTGGAAACAACAGCATACGGTCCTGGTTTCTTTCCCCTCCCGTTTCACAAGGTCACCAGTTTGTTCTCCTTTTCCATCAGAAAACATCAATCTCTTCTCCAAAGTAAAAATCTTTTTGATATATTGAGCTCAATCACCATTTATTAATTGTGGCTTGTTGAGCGAACTACAGTGCAGAGAGTTCACCGATAAAGCTAAGCCATAAACAAACAAACTTTATGGGTTTGAATGGCTTAAGAATGGAGGGAGGGAATGTCAAAATCCAATAAATGTCAATTGTGTGTGTGGGGGGGGAAATAGACTCTTCTACCTCAATTGTCCTGCCTCAAGCAGATCTTGGTGAGTAGGCATAACTAAATTTAGTAGGATTTACTACTTTTGAGTAGACACAAAATCGCATTATTTGCATCTTAGAATTGTTTTGAGACTAAAACAGTGGAGGTTTGATCAGATACCTGAAATGTTATTGTCTTTAAAGAAAGTATGGAAGGTAGAAGTAAAATTCCTTGATTATCTCTCCAAACAATGTTGACAGACAAGGGTTCTGCTCAGCAAAGCTCTACCACACAACCAGTATTTTCAACACTTTGCTAAAAAAACTCATTTAGTTTGTACCCAACACATTCCTGGCACCATCACACACGCCATTCAATACAGCTAGCAAAAATATAGCATGAGGTTTATTTAATAAGTATTAACAAATGTCGACATTTAACTGGGAAAAAACAGGATAAACAGTAGGCAAAAACACAGAAACAGAAACATGAACAAGAAGCAAGAATTTGTAGGATCTATGTTGAGATCTAAATATCAAAAAAAGGGCAGAAAATTCCAGAGGCTCTGAAAAATCACATTGTAGCATGAACAGTTCCACAATATAATGTAACAACAGCCAAATAGAGACAGAAAATATCTCTATTATATCTCTTGGTGACCCAAGTGATGCTATCACTGCACTCTTGTGGTGCCTGGAAGCTGTGGAGGCCTGGATGAGAGACAACTGGATTCAGCTGAACCCTGGCAAGACCGAATGGCTGTGGGTGCATGGAGCGTCAAGATCCGGGATTTTGACATCTTTAACTCTGGATGGGATGGCACTACGCCAGACAGACCCTGTCCGCAACTCCTTTATTTGCGACTCTTGCTCTAAGAGCAGGTGGCAGTCGCAGCCTGGAGAGCCTTTGCACAATTTCAGATTACGTGCCAGTTGTGGCCTTTCCGGGATCAGGAGTCCCTGCATTCAGTCATTCAAGCCCTGGTTAGCTCACGCTTGGGCTACTACAATGCACTCTACATGGGGCTACCCTTGAAGAGCATTTGGAAGCTTCAACTGGTGCAGAGTGCAGTGCAGGCAGGCTTTGTGGCCCCTAGAATGGGTGAAAAACAAATTAGACAGATAGTTAGTTAGTTAGTTAGTTAGTTAGTTAGTTAGTTAGTTAGTTAGATAGATAGATAGATAGATAGATAGATAGATAGATAGATAGATAGATAGATAGATAGATAGATAGATAGAGTAGATAGTACACCAGGTGATCCGTGCTCAATTCTTCACCATGGAAGAAATGATTTGGTGGAAGGAAATGATATATTTACTTATTTATTTATTCAATTTATACCGCCGCCCATCTCACCTGAATAACGCAGGGTGGCTTAATTAAATAATTAATTTAACAAATAATTTAAAAACAATTAAAAATACAAACACAATAAAAGTCATTAAAATAACTAAAAGTGAATTAAAACAATATGACCGACTTGTGGGAGAGTACAATACATTACTAACAAAGCAACTAATCAGCAGTCTCTCTACCTCCACCAGACCACCAGCCATGATGACGACAAAACCATGTCTTAAGAGCTTCCTAGAAGGCCCCGCGGGGTTGGGGCTCATCTCATGATGGAGGAAGAGGTGGAGGATGTTCTAAAAGGCAGATGTTGCAGCAGAAAAGGCTCTCCTTCTAGGTCCCATCGGATGACATTTTTTATTAGACAGGATCCTCACCGTGCCTCTCTTGCCAGACCTGATGTTCAACAATTTAAAGCAATGTAGATTCATTTCCTTTCCCCCTCCCAACATTAAATGATGTGACATGTGTCATGTATGAACCAGGCCACTGAAGCTTGTTTAAAAAGTCTGGGATAAATAAATTGTAATTTAGGATAACACATGATCCCAACCTTTGTACCTCGGAGACTTTCCTTTTCTTAGACACATGTGGAATCGCAGTTTTGCTGCCTATTAACTATTTACCAAAGAAAAGGATATTGGAATCTTTGTGTTCCTTTGCTGAACAGTGAGGACTTTGGAAATGAGGGAGTACATATAATAGTGTAAGATGTGGAAAGAATAGTGATGTGAACTATTCACAATATTGGTCAAAAGAAAAACCATGGATCATAGGAATTGTAGCCATTCTTACGGATGCCATGCAATAAACTTGTATTCTTTTATGTGGAATAGCCTAATTTTCTTCCTGGGAGGGCATGATTAGGAATTTGGACCTAGGTGATCTTAATTGCAATTTTTACCTCCACCATCTTGGAGAGAAAAGGCTGAAAAAGTTAGGAATGCTGGTGCTAAACTCTGAGAGCTTAGCTGCCAGGAGTGCTAAAGCTGATCACTAATATCAGAGGTATTTTACAGCAGCAGCAATTATTACATTATACACCAGTTTTGCCATGTCAGGCTACATCCTCTTGGTTCTCAGTATTTAATCTCCCTTGGTATTTTTTAATGGAAGCACAGTCTGGGACAGTAAATCCTTCCAGAACCTTCTGAAATATTAATTAAAAAGAGCATTATTCATTGTAAGATTTTAATAACTACATTTTTGTTACTAATTATTGCAAATTTACTCTGCTTTTCTAAATATCAGTTACCTTTGAATTTGGCACTCTTTTTATGTTGCAACAGAAATGTTTAATACAAATTGAGAGAACATGCTTTTTATTGTACTTGCTTCACTTCTGTTTCATATCAAATCTGGTACCTGACAGCACAATCTTGTGAAGTGATAGCACAAATTGTAATTTTTATTCCTGTAGTTGATGATTCTTGAAATTAATTTCATGAACAGCTCATCTGTTTTCAGGTTGTGAAGAATGGAACTTTATTTGAGAGGCTTATTGGGCCTCTAAAATACAATGAAAACTATATATTTGGATACTTTGTTGTCCAGAGGTCTCACATACATAATGTACATGAAAAAAGATTAGAAAAAGAGGACTTTCTAGTTTCTCCACTTAATTCCTGGGAATAGAACAAATAAAATGTGAATAAGAACTAAATTATAGCCGCCTTCAGTCTTCAAAGGATTGTAATATCAATGTTAATTAGGCTGTTTTATCAACCTGTGTAACACAGACTGACATTTCATATTCTATTTTTTCTTTTCCTGGTCAAATTAGACCTGGTTGACATTTTGTGATATTTCCTGATTTAGAACAGTAACATTATTTAGTTTATCAAATTCTCAAGACAAAAAATACAGGTTAATTCAGTGAATGGTTCCGTTTGCAGAACATACTAGGCTAAAATGAGATTAGCTAGCTTGTGGCTCAGTGTGTTGTGTGAATCCAGCCAGCATGGTTACTTTATTGTTCAGAAAATTAGGTAAACCATGATTCAGTTAACAAACACAACCATTGACGTGATGCTTAAGTCTTTCTTCTGCTCCTGTTTACCATTTCCTTTGACTGAATTAAATGGATCACATTAAGCAATGGCTGACCAACCATGATTTATTAAATAATTTGTGTGAGTGCATATAACTCAATAAAACTTCAATCACAATTTATATATCACATGGACTAGGTGGAGAAAACATGTTGAAGTACACATGCAAAACTATATTTAAGCTTCAGAAGGGGCTTGAAGTTCTTTGTTAAGGCTATCAAAATGCAGTATTATGGTGGCCAGTAGCCTACGTGGATGCTACCAATTCCCAAATATGTCCAGGAGCATCATTTTATTTATTACAAATGTTTCTATATCACCTCAATAATAATCACTCTAAGTAGTATAATGCTGCTGCCAATGTATAGAAGTAAGCAAACAGGATTATATTAAAGCTTTTCATCCAATTCTTTTATCATAACATGGGGGGGGAAAAGAATCTCATTGCTTTTGAAATGCTGTCCATGGACTTCAGTCATATGTAGATTCATCGGTTTGAGATATTTCCATTTCCATTTCTAATTAAAACAACTTCAAAAATGCTTCCATGGACTTAAATTTGTTTTTGAATGCACACGAGTTGAATAGGTTTTTGTAACATTCTTTCATTCCACTTCTTTATCATATTTTTTCCTTTTCCATTGCCAAACAATGGAGTAGCATGCATTTCATCCCTAGGCTACATTTAATTCTGCTCAAAATAGGGTAGATAAATTCTCTTCCAGTACCGAAGTAACTATGGATGCATTTCATTGAACAGAAATACAAGAAATTATCATTTTTTAAAATCTGACTTGTTTTATAGTTAAGAGGCCATGAAATTAGCCTCTGACAGCCTACATTCAGCCATTGCTTCCTTCTGAGTGTTCATGTATCCAGTGAAACACTTTGCAGATAAGGACAGACTGAGAGAGAATAGATCACTTTCTGGTAAGAAAGTTAGGAGAGGGATCTGAGGTGGGTTCTTAAAAAAACAAGATAGAAACCGAGAGAAAAAAAATGGAAAGAGGACAGTGTGTCCATGCATTATGGATGGTACAAAGAACAGTGGATCTAGACCAGTGTTTCTCAACCTTGACAATTTTAAGGCATGTGGACTTCAACTCCCAGAATTCCACAGCCAGCATTGCTGGCTGTGGAATTCTGGGAGTTGAAGTCCACATGCCTTAAAATTGTCAAGGTTGAGAAACACTGATCTAGACAGTGTTACGCTATTCAAGATTTCTTATTGGTTTCAATAAAAAGCAATGTTGGTTGCTGGGCCTGAATTGGACTGACCTGTATTAAAATGTAGGCGGCTTGTTAATTCAAGCAAAAATCTGGAGAACCTTGTTGAAGAGAAGATTTGGATGAGATCTGGGAGAAGATCCACCCTGTAGAGGAGGTGCGATCTGTGACTTTGTCTATTCAACACAGATGACATCTCAGGGATTCCAGAACATTCTGTCAGCCAATGCTGAAAACAGAGCATATGCCAGTCTCCAAGAGAAACAAGGCTGGCCAGTATATATTTAGCCCTTTCCTTATCTCTAAAGTAGGATGTAAATAGAGAGGAGTGCATTATAAATAGCCCATCTGCACGAGCAAATTGGAGCAACATTATAGCTTACAATCATATATGCATTTAAAGAAATCGTAAGTTATGATGTCCAGATGTAGAGAGGCAATTGAAAAAGACAAACAATGGCATCATTGGGTGCTAAGGGGAAAAGGGAAAACAAAAAAACACTTTAGAATGCAATTAGCTCATTATACAGCAAATTCTGCTTGCAGAACTAGAGGAAACAAAGCTAATGTTTATTAATAAAGAAAAAATAACTTCAAAAAAAGCAAAGGAAGCTGATGATTTACCGTGTCATTCATCAAATCCTATGAACCCTGATCACATTCCAGTTAAACAAAACTGGAAATGACTGGAACCATCGTTTTGATCATTTGCTTCTCTTGTTTAAAAACCAAACTAACTTATATCAGGTTGAAATGTAAAATTGTTTTTATTCCTACAGAATAGATAACTATGACTGCAGATGGTATGGAATTCAATATAAAAATGAAAGCTTCATTTATGGCACATTTTAAAAAATTGACATAAAAACTCCTGTAATAGTTTGTGGAAGTCGGCAAGTGGCCTGTTAATTTGATCAAATTCTGATTTTAAAAAATACAGCCATTCATGGATTTCCATGATCATAAATTCAAGGCATGTTGTTTTGAGATCTTTGCATTTTGTTTTGAATGAATTCTCTAAATTGGTCGGGCTCTAATTGGGTCCTTTTCTATATAAGGAGCAAAACCAATTGCGTGGCCAGTGCACCCTCCACATTTTAAAAATGTGCATTATTTTTATTAAATTTATATGAATTACCAGGATAATATCACTAGAAATCATCCTTTTCTTTCCCTTCTGCTATTTGTTTCCTCTTGATTGACATTTTATGACATTTGTACAGCTGGTACAGAAGTCTATAACTTATTTTGTATGGATCTGCCCTTGAAGACGACCTGGAAGCTACAGCTGGCATAGAACGCAGCAGCTGTCTGCTTGCCCGCCAACACTAATCAGTCCAGCAGAATAATATCTATTTTGGAGAAGGCTTCACTTCAAGAAGGGGGCTGCAGTCTCTAAATCCCTTACAACTTGGGCCTTTGTTACCTTTGGAACCATCTTCTCCAGAATCCGCTTTCTCTGTAGGCTATGGATGCTCATTCTTAGAGAGATCAGGAGATCTGCATAGTTCTACTCTTCTTTGTAAATCTTAAGCCAAACTACACTTACAAGCATGGCCAAAATTAAATAAATGGAATTATGTCGAAGAAGCTAGATTCACACTGCATTTTGTAACACTTTATATTTATCTTTTGTGAGGTTTTTTTTCTTTGCCATATAAATTCGAGGCAAAACAGCTTTATTCACATTTGTTGCAAGTGTTGTATAGATGTTACTCTACAGGCTTAAATATTTAAATATTTTCATGACTATCTTATCTATTCTGGATGACTATCTCATCTCTTCTGCTCTATTGCTGGTCGTTCTCCACTTTTGATTGGGGATGGTTCCAGAATCTTTCCTCTTTCCTTCATCTTATAATCCTGTTCATAATGGGTTTCTTTACATCTTCTTTTAAAATAATTTGCCTCTATTAGATCTCTCCCATAATTGCTCTTTTAAGTATTCCTTACATAGATGTTAAGTTTTCCTATGATTCTTCTGGTCTTCTTAAAAAGATCTCTCACTTTTTCTATCGTTGCATTCCTCTGCATGTTAACATTCTTGCTGAAGATGTCTTAGCCTTTGTTGCTTGATATTGTGGTCAGTCACTGTCCAGAGCCTTCATCCCTTTGTTTTTCCCTCACTGTCATCTTTGTTCTTCCAGTCACTAAAATGTTTCTTCTGTTTAAAATGTTGGTTTGGTTTGTTGCTTTAGTATGTATAGTATCTCTTATCTTTTCCCATAGCTTTTCAGTTGCTTTTTCACATATGTTACCCATATGGACCTGTTTCTAACATTGATCTTATATTCTGACTGCATATTTTCTAGGTCATACATTAATGGCACATCTGCGATCTGTAATTCTCTAAGTTTAACCTACATATTCAACACCAATAATTAATGGTTTGTCAATAATCTGCCCCCAAAGTATATGGCTGACTGGATTGTAGCTTCATCTTTTTTATCCTATTATGCAATTGATTTGGTTCCACTGTTGTCAATTCAATGAAGTCTGCATGTAGAGGCCGTGCTTATATTCCTCAAAGCAATATAAGCATTACTGACAAAAAGCAAAAAAAAAAAAAAATCACTTCTCAAACCGCAATTAATCCATTCTCCTACGTATTGTGTTTTATATAATTGCATACAAAAATTGTACTGCACACAGGATTTTTTAATAGTTTCCTCTATTGCCTCTGCATTACTGTAAATAAATACATTTACTGATGCTTATCAGATATCTACTAATCTTAATAGATGTGCTGTAGATCTTATTGGTTTCTAACCTAGCATGTACTTAGCAATACCCTTTTACAACAGGTATTGTTTTGTAGTCCTTCCACTGCGACTTTATTCCTTCAAAAGGATTCATGATCTAAACCAGGGGTAGTCAACCTTGGCTCTTTTATGACTCGTGGACTTCAACTTCCAGAATTCCTGAGCCAGCTAAGCTGGCTCAGGAATTCTGGGAGTTGAAGTCCACGAGCCATAAAAGAGCCAAGGTTGACTACCCCTGATCTAAACAGTATATTCTCTGGCACAGGAGGAAGAAAGCAAAAGCAGCAGTTTCTCATTGTTGCATTTTAGCCATTGACCCCAATACTCCTGTTACATGATTCCAGAGGACTGGATACTATTTAGAGCAGCGGTTCTCAACCTATGGGTCGCGACCCCATTTGGGGTCGATCGACCATTTCACGGGGGTCGCCAAGCAAGGCTGTCCGCCATTTTTTTTCCCCTTTTCCGGTGGGTGCCTTACCTCCCTTGAGCTGGGCCAGCTGGTGGTTGGCCTGCTCCATCTCTGCCGCTTGCCAGCTACGCCTCGGCTGGCGCAGGGGGCGGAACCACGCATGCGCGGCGCTACCAGGCAGGGAAAGTCCTCGACTTACGACCAGTTGGGTAGTCCTTGACTTACGACCGGTTTAGTCCTCGACTTACGACCGGTTGGGGTCGCGGCATTAAAAAGGTTGAGAACCACTGATTTAAAGCATTGGGACAGTGATGTTGGGGACTGCAGTTAAAGAAAGAACTGGTGAATGTTATTGTTGGAAAACTTCTGGATTTGGATTCTTCCGAATGAATGAAGAAAATGAATAAAAAAAAGAATAAAAAAACAATGAAAAAATGGGGGAAAAAATGAAATGGAAAATGGGGGGAAAAAATAAGACTGGATTATCCAGTACAGAAAAATTGATCAGGAGCAAGCTCTGCTAAAATTAAATGCACAGAATAATTTTGGGGTATGGAAGATCTTCTTATGGCTTATTTTTAACAATTTACTTGAGCAGTTTCCATCTTTTCATTGCATCACAGGTTGTTCTGCTACAGTATGACCTTCAATTTATACTGTGATCAGAAGGAAATTAAAAAATTGTGGTTTTGATAGAGCATATAGTTACCTTCTACAAGAAGTGTGTAGTGGGGTGCCCCAGGGCTCTGTTCTGGGCCCAGTGCTCTTCAACATCTTCATCAACGATTTGGACGAGGGGATAGATGGGGAACTCATCAAATTTGCAGACGATACCAAGCTGGCAGGAATAGCCAACACTCCAGAAGACAGGCTTAGGATACAGGAGGATCTGGACAGACTTGAACACTGGGCGCTATCTAACAAAATGAAATTCAATGGTGAAAAAAGCAAGGTTCTACATTTAGGCAAGAAAAACCAAATGCACAGGTATAGTATAGGGGGTACCTTGCTCAATAGTAGTAACTGTGAGAGGGACCTCGGAGTCCTAGTGGACAATCACCTAAATATGAGCCAGCAGTGTGC
>NW_015387503.1:169521-228750 GCF_001527695.2 Protobothrops mucrosquamatus | reverse complement strand
CTGTAAAAAAGATGTTGAGACTCTAGAAAGAGTACAGAGAAGAGCAACAAAGATGATTAGGGGACTGGAGACTAAAACATACAAGGAACGGTTGCTGGAATTGGGTATGTCTAGTTTAATGAAGAGAAGGACGAGGGGGGACATGATAGCAGTGTTCCAATATCTCAGGGGCTGCCACAAAGAAGAGGGAGTCAAGCTGTTTTCCAAAGCACCTGAAGGCAAGACAAGAAGCAACGGGTGGAAACTAATAAAGGAGAGAAGCAACCTAGAACTAAGGAGAAACTTCCTGACAGTTAGAACAATTAACCAGTGGAACAACCTGCCTCCAGAAGCGGTGAATGCTCCAACACTGGAAGTTTTTAAGAAGAGACTGGACAGCCATTAGTCCGAAATGGTATAGGGTTTCCTGCCTAAGCAGGGGGTTGGACTAGATGACCTCCAAGGTCCCTTCCAACTTTACTATTATTATTATTATTATTATTATTATTAATAATAATAATAATAATAATAATATATTGATTGGGACAATTAAGATACTATTTAGAACAGTGGGACATTGTTGACAATTTAAAGCTTTGAGTTAAAGCTGCAATTATCATCCAATTACAATTCAAAAATTTGAGCTAGCTGTTTATAGTTAGTATAGTTGATGTTTTATAAATTGTCTGTTCATCTTTTTCAGGGCCAAGCTGTTCCTCACCTTCAGTGCTTGCATACTGTAAAAGGAAATTAGCATCCCTTCTAAAAACAGGCCAATTGTCTAGATTCAGAAACTATGCTTTTGGCCTGTAACTCTTATGAGTTACCTAGAAAAGTGTTTGAAAAAATAGGTTTCATTTTGGAAGCACCTGTGCCTTCAATTTAAAACCAAGCGATCCCTTATCAAGAGTCATGGATTTTCTGAAGAGCATCAGAAGTGATTTCTGGAGCTTGCAACCACAGAGCTCATACTTGGCACAAGGCTGCCATTCCCTTGGCCATTGAAACTGTATTCTTTTGCTTGTTCTCACCAGGCCCGAACTCATCCAAGAGCCCAATTCTTTCAGAATCCCCCATCAGCTCCTTTTTGCCTGGGGAACAGAGGACAGCCTTGTCAGGGGGCTGCTAATGAAGTGGAGGGTTCACTGGCAGAGTGTGAGAAAATTCCCAGTAGCTATTCAAGGCCGTGGACCAGGTGCACCCACTTCCCCAGCACCAAGGAGCTGCTACCGCCCTCATTTTGAGCTGCCAAAAAAATTGTTTACTCTCTGGTAGCAAAACAACATTGTTTACTTTATGGGGGAAAACAGTGCGAGCACAAAGTGTTTCAAACACACCAAGGGCTTCACAAACCTTCTAGTGTCCTATAACACTGAAAGCATTAAGGCAAAAAAGAATGCCTGCCTGCAAATGTGTGTACGCACAGAGACGGAACGAAGGCCCGATACAAAACAAGGTTCCTCTCTTTGGCACCAGTGTTCTGGGACATACATAGTAAATGTAAGAAAGGGAAACGGGGGCTTAAATGGAGAGCGGCATTTCTTTATTTATCGCTCGGGTCTACAATAGCTACCTTTGTCGAACAACCCTGCTGCCCCATCAAGACATGCCTGCTTTCTGATCAAGAAAAGCCCATCTGTATCCAGTATATTAGAGAGAGATTGTGTTGAAAGATACAGGTTTCGTTCTTTTGTGACTATTCCCCGTGCATTGATGCCAAAGTTATTGTCAGTTTAGGTGGTCTGTTGAATAAATAAAAGTCAACTATGAGTTGCCGGAGGGAAGATTTAAGATGTGCCTTGGGTTTTAAAGAGTCATGCCTCCTAGGGACTCTTCCCTTCATGGCTGCTCAATATTTCCAGCTCAGCTTCCTTTTAGCCTTACAGACTAGTTCAGTGATGGCGAAGTGAGTGCCCAAACTGCAACGCAAAACCCACTTACGCATCGTCGGGTGCCGGGTGGGTGTGGCCCATTGGCTGGGTGTGGCCCATTGGGTGGGCGTGGCTGCGGTGGTAACAGCAGACTGGGCGGGACTAAAAAGTTCAATCAATCAATTCCAACTTTGCAAGATTTTTTTTTCCCGTGAGAAGTCGAAATTGACTGATTGAGCCTTTTTTTTTTTGCACACGGCGGCGGAGGCCTAAAGCGAAAAGGTTTTATAAAACCCAGCTGAAGGCCTAGGACTGGGGCGACGGCACGCCTGCCCACAGAGACGGCTCTGAGTGCCACCTCTGGCACCTGTGCCATAGGTTCGCCACCACTGGACTAGCTTCTTTGCTGGAGTGTATGGTCCAAATTGTAGCTAAAAGGAGGCCACCCTAACCTGTCTACATTTGTCACCTGCTCACAACTGTTGAAGAATCAATTCAATATTTATGTAGAGTCTCATCTGAGAAAATTGGAGATGTGGTCATTATTTTTTCTTCAAGGCTCCAAAAGCGTGAAGGTTTGTCAACTAAATCTGCCTACAAGGAAATGGAAGACATAAGACAGGCTTCTGCACCGCTTCTTCTCGTTTGATTATAGATCCCAAGTAGGCTACCCATAAGTCACATGAACTCCATCCTGACATTTCTGGACAGATTGCCTCCTGATTTGCCACCAACACTGAGTAGCAGCATAGGCTGGGATCATATGTCCTCTACTTATGCTTTTTCTATGGTCTCCACCACTGATTTTCAATAGAAGATTGAATTAAATTTAGAATTTTGCAAACCAGAGGGTGAATAGACGAGGCAGAGAAAATCAACTCTATGAAAAAAAAATGTGGGTACATAAAAATGTGATTTTTATCCCAATTACACCCGCGGTTACTTTGGCCACATTAATTTTTCCAGAACACGTTCTGTGAACTGCAGAAAAGATTATGTACCAGTTAAGTTAGAGATGTGTTAGGGGGGGGGGGCGCAAAGGGCAACAAATAAAGCTTTTATGTACACCTTTTTAAACTTAAGCTTCGGGAGAAAAAAATCCAGAATTAGTCTTAGACTGCACTTGCCTTTTTTCCAAGATACACAAATTGTATCACAAATTGGTGATATACTGGTTGCATGTGTATGCCTGCATTTTAAATTTATATAAATAATCCAGAGCATTGTTAAGAAAAAAAAGACACTGATGTGGTTAATCTGCTTGTGCTCATCTCTTGGTTTATTTGGAAGCATCAAGCTGGACAATGCCAAAGTCAGGATATCGGGATTATCCATATAGCTTAGCCCCTTATAGATTTACTTTCTTCTTCTGATGATGAAATGAGACACATCCCTTTAGATTTGCCACATTGGGTGATTGATGGACCCAATGGGGCTCCAAAAGGACTTTGGGTTTTTCCCTGAGAATCTGTTGGGCACTTCAGACAAGCCTTTGGTTGCAGTCTGGAATAGGTGGATGACTGAGACCTTGAACCAGATTGCTCCTGTGCGCCTCTATTTCTCTATGTGTGTCAGTCCAAAGGTGTACCTTGATTTCCTGAGGGAGTACCAGAAGCAATCCCCATGGTGACTTTGGAAAAAGACAAAGTAAATCCAGCCCACATTCAGGCCAACATTGTGACAACATACTGTTATTTCTCTGGTCTTTCTGCATTTGCTGATAGCTGCTCAGTGGTCCTGCTTAGACCGACCTGTACCCTGTTTGGGAGGCCAGGCAAAATTTCTCAATATCTTATCAGTTAAGATATTGAATTTCTTGGCAAGAAACACAAGGGAAGGCAAAATCATTTGGATCTGCCTGAATAATTTGTTTCACCTTCTCCAATTTGATGCCCTTCAGAACCATTGCAATGTCTCTCATAAATTAAGGAAGCTTGGGAAAAGCTTAATTAAAATTAGTTTTCTTATGGCCTTTCATAACCGGCTAGTTTCGGCTGCCCTCTGTCTTTAAGTATAACAAAGCTTGTTGAACCAAAGCACACCATCAGGAGTGTGAGACGGAAAACAGCAAATACCATTAAGCGAATAAATATGGTGCATATATGGTGCAATATATTCAGAATAGCTGATCAAATGATAAAAATGAACACGCTTATAATAGTTTATCCTATACAATAGCTACTATGACTTTGATTCTGATGGTCCTCTGAGCTAACAGAGTGTATATAGGTAGATGCAGTATTAATTCTATTTTTATTATACAACTGAATAAATGCAATTCAATATATGAATTAAATTTATAGATTCAAAAGTGCGTGTTTTATTTATGTTGATAGGTTATATGTTTTATACTATAAGTGCATTTCCATATACAGTACATTTACTCAAAAGTAACTTCCACTGAATTCAGGGACTCTTTCTTCTAAGTAAATTGGTATAAGATTACAGTCTCAATGCAACACATAGTTTAATTCAGTATTGCAAAGAGAGCATTCCTATAGTAAAAAAAAAAAATCTACAGGACAGCTGTGTTATTTTGTGCATTGCATACATTTGCACTGTAAAATTGGGGATTCTGAACCACCTACGTTTTATATTTGCTGATAAAATGTCTTAAAAAGTTGATCTTATTTGCAGTATGTAAATTCATATCATTTTCATGCAATTTATAAAAATATTATTTAAATTATTTGTACAAACTTTAAGATAAGATAACCTTTATTGTCATTTTTTTTACTGTGGGCACAACGGCACACATCAGAAATGAAATTTAGTTGCCCGCTCTCAAAGTGAAACACATACATGACACACACCTAAACATACTATGTGACAACCTATGTATAGACCCACACCACTTAACCTAGGAACTAATTTCACTTGGGAACTAAATCTATATAAATTTGCATAGAACTATCAGACTGATATGGAAGAGACATAACATTAAATTCAGCTTATACAGATCACAGCAGAAACCTATGAGAAAGGAAACAAGAAATGCCGCTCTTCTAAAATGATGTATTCTTCCTTCTCTAGTTAATTTTATACATTCTAATTATTCACGTAACTCAAAATAACAATGTTTTAAATAATCAAATGGATTGCATTCAAAACTGCAGTCTTAATCTTATATTCCAAGTAATAATTGCATTACCACATTAAAATAAATTTCAAGAAACTAAAGCACACCCTTTTTTTTGTAGACTGAACCCAAAAGAAATATGGAATCCAGGATTCTCGTTATTACTTTACTTTGTTGTAACTTCTCAAAGCACCTGGGAAAACTTGAAGCCATTTGATAATTGGGGTAGCAGAACTATCGAAATAATTTTATTTCAATTTACTCTTTACTATTACTGAGATTATTTCTTCCAAGGTGGTGTTCACAATGTATTAGAACAATTTTCTCTGTTTATGCATATGCAGATTAAAACCATTCACTTTCTATTATCATTTTTATTCTTTACTTTTTAAAAATAGAAGCTTTTTTTAAAAAAAGGATGATGAACACCAACTTTTTTTTTAATCTAACAAGATGGAAAGAAAACATTAGAATAAACATTAAAAGAGAAGCTTTGGGTTTCGACCTGGAATACAAAGTCCTGAAACAGATTGATGTCAGTAAAGATGTTCTCAAATTAAAAAAAAAAAAAATCTGTGGAAGAAAATAAATTATATTAGTCATCCAATAAATGTCGCATTTCAGGAAAAAATGCTGTGGTTCCCAAATAACTGCAGTTTAAAGCAAGATACTATGGTGAAAGAAAAAAGATGCAATATTGATAAGAAATCCAAAACCCATATTGCACAAAGATGATTCTGGAGAGGAACCTTACTTCACGTTACCTCTTGCTTGAACCTGGGAATCAAACATTGTGATATACAGTAAAGGTCATCCATTCAATATCAAAATTATGACGGGCATATCTAAAAGTACGGACATAGCTGAAGTAGGATTGTAGAGATTTTAGCCAAAAATATTGCATTTTCAAACTTGCCCATCATGACAACAATGTGTTTCTAGGCTCGTTGTGTCTCCAGAGAAAAAAATGAAGTGAAAACAATATTTGATCGGGAATTTTTATGATGAACTAATGCATCTGAGAATGAATTCCCAGGTCTAGCAGCAAATATAAAAGAATGTTAGTGTTAACTGTTGTTGCTGTTGTATGTGTTTGTGTGTGTTTCAGTGATCACTATTAGAAAACATGGAGGAAAATTAAGCTAGAAAACTGAGGAATAAGTGTGCAGTTGCAATAGGAGCTGAAGGCTGATAGCTATTTTTTTCCCCAATCCCGGATAAAATTGTTGTTTTATTTTAATTAAATTGTCAGATCAACATTTCAAAAACACAACAGACTGCTAAAGATAAATGTCTGAATTTTTATGAAACTCAAATGGATATTAGGATTATGTTAATGGAGCTATAATGTTCTAGAATAAGAAACAAACCTTTAAAATAAGAAAAGCCCTTTAAACTAAAAAAATCTTGACAACCCAAATTGCACAAATATTTACAGTCTTGTCCTTGTTTCAACTTTTCAGTGGGAAAGAATATGATTTTTCTATATTTATCCAGTGGTGTATGAATCAGCTTAGGCAAATTTAAAGAAAAAAGTTGTTTAAACACAATTCAAAGACATAGGATTTATAAATTGTTACAAGATCTATTTTCGTTATGCGAGATAAAATTTTCACAATTGCAGAGACTGATAACATAACAAAAATGTTTTTAAAATATATATTTATTTTTCATTGTTAAAACATGGCTGTTATCCTTTAAACATGCTTTAGCACTTAAACACTATTTAGCCCAACTAGATGTTTTATCCACCATAATTATATTTCCTTATCAACTGTAGTCCACATTTTTAAACTATAGCAATTTGCACTAAAATTTATCATCAAAATTTCATACACACACACACACACACGTAGTATATGTAAATATATAAAAACACCATAATTTAAAGGTTTTTGAAAAGCATGAGTCCATTAATTGGTTTGAACAACTATACCTTAAAATATTTTTTTAAATGAGATTTGATTAAAACTAAAGCATGCATAATGATGGCGTTCTAGGTACAACTAATTTTTGTTAGAAGGTTTTTCAAAGCATGACACTATTGTACAAAATAGGAAGAAGCTAATATAAAAGCAAATCAATGTAACAATATAATGCAGGGTTGATTTAAACTGTTACCAATTTGTTGAGAGTAAATCAAACAGATTAATGGGGTGCATATGGATGATACAGTAGTGTTATTTTTTTTACTTCAAATATAAATATGAATTTAATATATTGTGACACAGTCATAAATGTATTGACCCTTATGGATATACTGCAAAAAATGAAATCTCTCACCGATCAGTAACTGAAGAGCAGAAATTTTTTTAATGGCATATGAGCGAAAAGAAAAAAAAAGAAAAGGAAAATTATGTCACATATTTAATTTCCAATGTTCCAATGAACAGCAGCTAAAAATTTAATAATTAATTCGGTGCAGGACATGTGGATCAAAAAGGTGATAAATAAGAAGAAAAGTATCACGGTGAATCTGGCAGTTTGTTGAGCTATTTCTGATATTTCTCAAATACTTCTGGTCCAAAGGAGCAATGCTCAACTCAGTGTAAATTAGAGAAAACTCAGCCTTTACAGCTTTTCCAGCATAAGGAATATATGTGCAGTTTTACCTATTTTAAATTTAAATTGATTTTGTTATTTTTCAAAAAAAAAAGCCCTCTACAATATGGTTTCAATTTGGAAAGTAAAACAAATGGCTACATTTAAACAGGATTCCTATTCATGCTATTTCATGATCTTCTATGTTTCATTATGTAACAGGGAACATGAAATGAGGTCTGTTTTAGCTAGGCATAAATATGCCTTCAACGGGGATGCTTTGAATCGTGCAACTCTGTCCTGTAGAACATGTCAACTATATAACAGTATGTATTTTTTCTCTAAAGACAGGGCAATTACATCAAGAAGCATAAAGCCATAGGCATCGTAGCAGAAGACCAACTGTCATCTTTGCTTTTTCATAGAAGTACTTAGAATTCATACATTGCATCAATATCAGTAATAAGGACCTTGAAAATGTGAAAGCTTCAAGATATTCAGCCTCAGTTTAAGATGCAAATAAAATGGTAAGCATCCAAAACTTATGTCCCTCAGAATTTAAGCAGCTTTCTATTGCCTATCAAAACTACAAATGTACATATTTTAAAATTCTGCAACAATTTATATATAAGCGGTCGTGCCATATTAAATTACATTTGAACCTACGCTAATTCAGAATTTGCCGAGTGTTACAAAATCTTCTATTTTTATGCAACATGCATTATTGTTACCTTACAGAACATTACCTTACAGAACAATTCTGCTTATATTAAGTACTTAGCTGAATACAATGTATAATTTCCTTCAAATGTATTTAGTATTATATTCAGGCTTTTTTTGTCATAGAACGCCCAGAATGGAGTTCCGGCACCTTTTTTGGATGGAACCTTGTAGGGTAGGCAAGGCAGGTTGTATGACGTGTGTGAGTTCCGGCACCTTTTTTTTGTTTTTTTTACAAAAAAAGCACTGATTGCATTTATGAATAAAATAATTGTAAGTATAAGTATTTATGATCCAAGATTATAAATTACATAAATGTAATTTATAAATTAACATTCACATACATTTAATAGAATATGGTTGCCACTAATAATTAAGAGAAAGATCTCCATTGTTACGTTGTGTTCATGTCTTCATTTAGGCTGTTTAACAGCCTTACAAATTAATAAAATAATCTTTTTTTGAAGAATGGGTCATTTATAAATCAAGTATATAAATAACTTCATTATTCTGTTTGTAACAAAAAGGTTTAGGTTTAAGCTGGTGAAGAATAAAATAATAATTTACTACTCATCTTTCTAAGATTTTCTCACTAATGTCTTTTGGGCTTTCAAAAAAATATCTTGAGATTCTAACACTACTGATTATATAAAAATGAAGAGATTTCACCTTTATGTCTAATTTTAGTATTTATTTATATACCAAAGAGGAAATCTGTATGAAAACTTCATTAAAAAAGAATCTCTAGGAAAACTAAGACAAATACATGTTTCCTACATTTTCCTCAAAATTATTATTCTGTTTTGTTGGCTGGGGTTCTAACATATAAAGCAATAGACACCTTTACCCAATCCCCGTAAGGTCTCATTTTCAATTGAATATCTAAAGAAGAAAGCACAGTATCTATAAACAGATTCCAGGTATCTTTAATAAAGTATATGGAAATGCTTTGGTATTATGAATGTAATATTTGTTCTACTGATGTTTTTAGAATATTCAAGTAGAAGTACATCTTTTCATACTGTAAGACCAGATGACAAGGGAAAGCCAAAAGCAAAAGCCTTCAGAACAATGAGGTTAGATGACAACCACTAGCGTTAACCTTTCCTAGCGTTTTTCCTTCTTTTGGTTAATCTTTTCATTGGCGCTTTGAAATTTTATGAATCATTTTCAAATTCTTGTTCTTTTCATTTAAGTGGGTCTACTCTCTTATTTTAAATACAAATCGTGGATATTTCCCTGCCTTCCTCTTACCCCTTCTCTGTCCTCAGGCTGTCATTACTCAAAATGTCTTTATTCTAAAATGGCCTTATCTCCATCACTTGTCTTTCAAGTCATCTGCTTCCTATTTCCATTCTTTTTTTGGCAAAGATCTCATGAAGACACAATGTACATATCAATTCTTTACTTTCTTTCAACATTGCTATGTGCATTGTTCTTGTTTCCTTCTTGCCCTTTCCACACACCTCTGCCCTTTCTATACAGATAGTCCTCAACTTACAGCAGTTTGTTTAGTGACCATTCAAAGTTACGACGGCACTGAAAAAAGTGACTTATGTCTGTTTTTCACTTAGGACTGATGCCGCATCCCTATGGTCACGTGATCAAAATTCAGACGCTTGGCAACTAACTCATATTTATGATGGTCGCAGTGTCCTGGGGCCATGTGACCATCTTTTGCGACCTTCTGATAAGCAAAGTCAACGGGTGAGCAGATACACTTAACAAGTGTGGCAAGAAAGATCATAAAATGGAGCAAAACTCAAGTGAAAGAGCAGGAAGCAAGCAAGAACAATGAGCATTGTAATGTGGACTACGTGTATTGCAACTGTCTTGCTTAGCTACAGAAATTTTGGACTTGTAAGTCAAGGATTACCTCTACTGTCATTCTTGATTGGCAATGGAATTTGTATATTTTATGTAATACCTAGCACACTGAGTGTAGTACCGAGCAAGTAGTATATTAATCAAAATAATGTAATAGTTTACACATCATATGGATTAAAACACCTATTAGCATAGTAGACGAAGATGTACAAGCATCTATCTTCCTTCAATCCTGCATGTCCTGGGTATGTAAAGCAGGAGACTTGTACTATGAGTATCTTATTTATGCTGTTCTTCTTCCATAAGGTAGGCGGAGAGAGAAAAAAATAATCAGCTTATTGAATATACCAATCTCTGCAAAACACATCTGGTCAGATGCATGATGTGTCTAACATCATGATGCATGGTGCTGTGATGGAGCAGTGGTTAGAATGCAGCATTGCAGACAAACTCTACCCATAGCCAAGAGTTCAATCCTGACCGGCTCAAGGTTGACTCAGCCTTCCATTCTTCTAAGGTCGGTAAAATGAGGAGCCAGATTGTTGGGGGCAATAGGCCGACTCTATAAACTTCTTAAGAGAGTGCTGTAAAGAACTATGGAGCGGCAGGGCTTTTTTTCTCATAGAACGCCCAGAACGGAGTTCCGGCATCTTTTTGGGATGGAACCTTGTAGGGTAGGCAAGGCGTGTTGTATGACGTGTGTGAGTTCTGTCACCTTTTTTTTTTTTTTTTTGGAAAAAAAGCACTGTGGAGTGGTATATAAGTCTAAATGCTATTGCCATTTATTGCTGCTGCATAGAAGTGGGTAGAAGGCTGTTCTGTTACAGGTACTCTTAGTTTAGTGACCACAATTGGGGAAAACAACTTACTGATTAAATGAAGCGGTATGAGACCGTGCTTATTACAATCTTAATTCAGCTTTCCTTTGCTTTATAGACCTGCAAAGGTCATAAATGCGAGCTTTGGTCATAAAGTTATTTTTTATGTCACATCTGCAAACAGTCGCTAAATGAGACAGTTGCCAAACAGAGGACTACCTGCATTGTGAAAAGTGAAGATTGGCCTGTTTCCTATATCTGTAATTCAATGAGAGAATACTTGTGGGGGTGCTAGGGTTGGCAAACAGAGGAAAGAAAACTTTAGGATCTTTTATGCATGACATCAGCTGCAAGGATATTAAATGCACAAAGATGGAAAGAGGAACGTCTATTTCTTATTGCTTTTTTTATTGTTTTACAATGTTTTTAGTATTGTAATTGTAATATATTTTTTGAATTGTAAACCATCCAGAGTTAGTGGAAGAATGGATCTTGAAACTAATGGAACTGGCTGAGACAATGACATTGACGCTTTTGATTAGAGACAGTAAGTTGGCTAAATTTCTTGCAGCTTGGAAACCATTGTTACATTTCCTACAAGAAAGGGAGAAAAATGAACTTTGGGATTGAGGATTAGATCTGATTTGATTAGAGAAATATTGCGAATTGTTGAGTAGATGGTTATGATGTATATATAGTTGTTAGGTTAATAATATGCATCAGATGAAATTTAAATTAAGAATGTATGAATATTATTTTTAACCTTGATTATTTGTATTTTAAAAGTTTCAAAGTATTGATGTTATTCATTTAAACTTAGAGGAGTTTGTTGTATTTTATTATTGTCTCTGTATTGAAGAAAGCCGGAGGTCTTTATATATATCTGTTTTATGTATTTTTGGTTGCTCTTTATCCTTTTATCCCCCTTCCCCTTTCCTTTAATGTTTGTATTTTATTGTGTTTTATATTCATATTTACACCACACACACAGACACACACACAGACCTCTAAAGCACAAAGGCCCTTATCTCACCAAAGGTGTTTTTTCCCCCCGGCATTCTTAAACTGGCTAATTCAACATACTGCCCTAGCTCTTTCTTCTTCTATAGAAATACCAAAAATAATGTCCACAGAGAACTGAATTTAAAAAAATGACATAGTTTCTATAAATGAATATTTAGTAAGATAGGAAACATTTGAGCAAAACATTGCTTTGCAATATCTTGGTTTTTTGGGACAACACATTGGAAAATTTAGGCTATGCAAGCAAGTATCACCATAAGAATTGGGAGTCCTAATTTTCAGTAATTTATCTTTCAATATATACCTTGGAATTCCATCACATTTCAGTCTTTCCCACTAAACATCTAAAGTAAAATGAGGTCCATAATAAGTTTTATAAAAGAACATTTTATCCTCTTTCATTAAAGAAGATAATTATGAGCTGTCACTTAACTTCTTGTGTATTTCATAAACACAGAATCTGTTCATTCTCCTCCAGTCTAAACATATACATGCATCCTACGGGATGATCCGCGTAATTTTCTCTCATATCTTGCATACTCTTTGAACTAAAAGTCCAAGTTCTCTATAGTGAAAGCAGACTGCCATCTATGGGTGTAAGTTAAAACTTAGCAAACAATCTACCACAAGGCCATTTTTTCATACTCAAAATAGAGGATTTATAATAGGCCACGATTCTCACATTTATTTGGATATAAACAACATTAAATTTGCTGGGTTACTTCATCAACTACAGAAATTCAAACTTTTAGTAAATTATTTCTGCTTGCATACTGAAAATAGGAAAAATAAATAAACTAAAAAATGTGGTAGGAACATGTAAATTTTGCTTTCCGCATCTAAGCAAGATATAGATGACAGCAGTGTTCAAAAAGTTAGATTGGATATTTATTAAGAATAGTTCATGTCTTGGCATTACATAACCTTAATTGTATTTATGCAGCAAATATATTTTCACGCATCAGAAATATTCCCGTCAATAATATTATTGTTATATTCTGATGGGAATATACAGTATACCTTTGCACATTAAAGCTAAGGAACTGCTTTCATCTTGACTTTTTAAACATTAAATCAAAAACTAAATGGGGATAAAAGAGGCACAAAGGAAAGCAAGTTGTATAAAGAGTCACATTATCACTGTTAACAAAAAGTCAACAAATAGTTAACAAATAAAATATAATTTTAGCTTTACACCACTTTAAATGATGATTGTAATATACTTTGATAATCAATTAATTTCTAAATGATCTAAGAACAATAACGTGTAGCTGGATTTTTTAAAACCTGCACTGCAGTAAACTGGCTGGATTATACAATGGGCACTACTGGTCGATTTAAAAAATAAAATGGCAAAAATAACTATAAAATAACTTGTTTGTAAATTAAACTTGTTAATTGAACATTATGGAAAAAATATAGCATTTTTTAAAGTTTGCATAATGTCTATGCTTTTGGGTAATGGAGAATTCTATTCAGCATTATAGCCAGCCTTAAATGCAACTACCAAATCTGTGTTGAAAAATATAGCCTATGTAAATGTTGTTGGTTTTAATTAAGTTTCCCTCTCGATCCCTATTCATTCAATTCTCTTATTTACAGGTCTCAAAAGAGCGATGTATTTGATTTAGCTAAATTTTTCAGCTACAGTATGATGCATATATGATGCATTTAGATGCATTCTGAGACAATTTTTCTCAGCTCTAATATTTAGATTTGGAGCTGCCCACTGCACTTTATAGATCCCATTTATTTGGTAAATTATGAACTTTACAAAAGTTGATTAAACATTCTGGGGGGAAAAACCATCCTTAGCCACTATGGTTATGTCAATGTAGAATATGCCCTCTTAGTCACCAGCACTTTGTGGCAGCACGGAACAATCCATTTGCTGGATGTCTGACCAGAATCTCTACTAGGGAGAAGTATTTTTGGAAAGAAGAAACATTTTAGAAACTTCCCCAAAAAGGGGATAAAATGTAAACTAAAAATTAAAAATACACTAACACACACACAAAAAATAAATATGCTTTAAGGCTTGGTAATGAAGTGTCTATATTACAGAAAGGAGGTTTATAGAAAAACTAGAACAATTTGGTTTCTTCATAAAATTAATATAAATAAATCCCCAACCCTATAGATTTCTTTCTGAAGAATGATACAAACTTTAAAAGAGATGATATAATTACAAAACCAGTTAATTAATCATTTTGTCTCCAAGATTTAAAAGTAAATTTAAACATTTAAAAAAAAAATATTTTGTTGTCAGGGTTGTTCATATTTTAATTAAGGAGATAATTTTTCCAAACTATGAAGGCACCCAAATTGCACAATTGACAATGTTTCAACTGCCGCATAGCTAGCTTCTACATTAACCAGACTGTTACTTTCAAATGCAAAGAAGTTCCAATCTAATGAAATCTGTTCCATAACATGCAAGCTGATTCTATATATTGCAAAGGAGCATACTTATACAATTGCTACTATAATGTGTATATGATAATGCATTTTATTGGAAGACAAAATAGTCTCATAATTTGTTAGGATAACATCTATATGTTTCTTCACATTCTGGAGAACAATTAATAAACTAAAATAATCTCACATAAAACGGATACATTTCAGAAACCATCAGGACCCCCTGCTTTATGTTTTAAAGCAACTATTGGAAATTATATAATTGTTATAAAACAGTTATTGGAAATTTAGCAAAGAATTCAGTGATAGTAATGATAGGTGCATCATGTAAATGAAAGCTGATCTGATACCTCTGAATCAATACAAAGCCTACTAAAAAGTATCTAAAATAATTATTTCACCTCTAATATAAGAAGAGGATATAGATAATGACTCAGACCTTGGATTCCATCAATAAAGAATATGTTAGCCTTCCATTCAATGGAATTGCTGGAATTGCTATATTTTGTATATAACAGAGGTAAATTTTAAAATTACTTTATTAAATATATCAAATGTATATTATATTTTGTAATGAATAGATTTAAAAGATAATGCACATGAATGATATTGGTATAAAACTAGGTCTGATTTTATTAAGGTACAAGGAGATAAATACCCTTCTGCAACAATATTCTTTCACAATACATACAACGTTAGCAAAGTCGAATTGCATATCATTTTTATAAGTTGTATAAAAAGAAAGTGTATATAACTGTATAATCACACATAGACTCACATGTATGTATCTAATATTTATAGTCTAATAATGTAATAAAGATAAATGACAGTTAAAGATTTGTGGATTTTCCCCATCCCCGTTTCTTCCTTTTATAACTATGAAACAGAGAACAGATAAATGTTTTAAAAAATGTCTGTAAACTGAAGAATGAAATTTATGGTACAAATCTGAATCTGTCTGAAAGAGAAGGTGTCTGTTGTCATTTTTAATGAAGGAAAACTTCTAAGGTATTCTAACTGGGGTATTTCCTGCATAGCAGCACTGATTCACAATAATAAAAATCTATGCCTAGTGTGCAATTTCTGTTTTACTGCCAGTCTTTCTGCAACATTTTGTTGATCTGAAATAAAAGAAACTTGTAAGAGGCCAAATGGATGCTGGAGCTTCTAATATTTATGGCCTATATTCAAAAAGTCTTCCTTGTGTCCTGGGAAAAACTGACATCTTTTCCCTTTATATAACTCTGTCTTCGTTGCATAACATCCAGCGTGTAAAGCGCACAGCTCCTCTAATTCTATATTAGTCTCTGTCATCAGTAGAGTCTGGATTGAGGCTGAGGAAATTGTACTTATTACTTTACCATATAAATTGCTCCTTATTTCAGTACCTGTTTCAGAGATATTTCAAAATGGAAGGTGAGGTGTGTACCCCACAATTTAAAACAGGGCCTTTTTAATAGTGGCACTACAGTTTGAGAATCATCTCCCTGCAACTCTTTCAAATGTCCAAGGCATTTTATTTTTGGCGAGCTTTTATATTTTTATATTTTATACTTTTATATTTCTGTCACCTTAGTACCTTAGTAAAACAGCTTTACCTATTTTAAATTGCCTTTAAATTGTATTCTTGTTGTATTTTTTCTGCATGTAATTCTAGATTTGTTTCTTAACATTGTTCCCTTAAACTCATTGGGGCTTACTTCCAGATAGTCATAAACTGGGCTGCATATTTAGTGTTGTTTTTTTTAAATCTATGTAGTATTTTGGAGTAGGAAAGCTTTATAGAAAAATACAAAGCAAAGTAAGAAATGTGTTAGATAATTTTAAAGAATCTCGTGATGAGAAGGGCCTGAATGATTTCTTCCAGTGCAATAAATGCAATAAAAATGCCAGAACAATCTTTAGAGAAGAAAAAGTGTTACAAATAATGCCACAAGAAATTACATGGAAACATGAGAATCCAATGTAATTTGGTGTTTATAATGTACACCCCCCACTTTAATCCAAGTTCAAAATTGCTTAATTTTTTTAAAAAGGAACAGGAAGACCAAAGAGCACAATGAAATCCAAATCTCACTAAGTATTTTCTTTGGTGAAGCCATTGCCTCCCAAGATTGCAGGAATAAATTACCAAAAAGCTTTTATTATAGAAACCTTCCTGTAAAAACGATAGTCAAAAAGAATGAAGTTATGTTGTAAGCAATAGAAATTAACAGTGCCAGCCTTCCTAAGGCTTGTTAATATTTAGTGCCAACAGGTCCCCTAGTGGTTTAATCAAATATTGCTGAATGACGCCAAATGTCATTTGGCCTCAACATCTACAGATCACAAAGATTTATTATATAGTATATGGGCAAAAAACAATCAGCATTGCTAAACACAATTTCCTGCTTTTAAACTTTCATTGACTGGAATACTGGAGGAAGATAACACATATCTTTTGTCTCCCCAAACTACATGAGAAAATGTTCAAAATTAAAAATATTCCTTCAATATTTCAATATTATGTTTTGTTGTTTTAAAAAATAAAAATAATTTAAAAAAAATATTTCTAAACCTTTCATGATGCACCTGGGGTATCT
This sequence comes from Protobothrops mucrosquamatus, assembly GCF_001527695.2. Lineage (NCBI taxonomy): Eukaryota > Metazoa > Chordata > Lepidosauria > Squamata > Viperidae > Protobothrops > Protobothrops mucrosquamatus. The sequence goes on along the minus strand of NW_015387503.1, from coordinate 211,892 downwards.
GAAATAATTTCATATTAAATGATTCTCCATAAAGTAGAACTAAACTACTATTGGTTTATACATTTGTTTTACTTACTGTATGCACACATTTCTAAAAAAAAATCATTTCCATGAACTGCAAGTCCACTGAAAGAAAAGTAGCACCGCCAAAGTACACTGTTTTTTCTTAGAGGAAGAATACAGGATGCACTTATATAAAAGCTTATTTGATTCTTCTTCACTTTAATCACTGGCAACATATAAAAACTTGTGAAGAATCTATTATCAACAGTCCCAAATTTATTTCTAACCTTTGGCATTACTACATATCTTTAAATGCAGGTATCAACTGCATTTCATGCCTCATGCTGAGAGTAATAGGTAACTTCAGAAAACAAAGTGCCTAAAGAAATCAACACTAAAAGTAGTACTGCCTAAGTTTGTTCTTGGATGATTCTAAGATTTGGAGCTTGAAGATTAGGACTGCCTGCTGTCTGTGGACTTCTTGCCACTTTATTCAATGAATTCTCCATTACACATATTCCACCCCAAGTGTTCTCTCTTCTCATGTACTGTATGTCATTATTTCCTAAACTTATAAAGAGCATGCAGAGAACATTCTGTGAAGTTACTTAACAAGCCTCAAGACACCTTTTAGAACACCAAGCTAAGATTACTTTAATTATTCTGATAAAAGCTTCATGAAAAAGATATTTATTCATTTAGAGATATGCACGTTTCACTTCATATTTTTTGTACCAATTTCAATACAAATATGTTTATATAGGTTTAACATAAGCATGCCCTGGTAAACATATGACCTTCAGTTTGTGTTGTCCTGTTTCTGTTTTCCCCAAATGTGATGTAAACATTTGGGAAAACAGAGAGAAAAGCAGAGAACTAGATGTTGCTTTATAAATGCTCAGCATTCCAAACAACTTTTCCAAGTGGCCAATCTAGTCCTAAGCACTGTTTATGTTTGCAACACATTTCAAAGAAAGGGAAACTACATAAATATGATTGGCATGGGATTACAAGCCCAGATCCTTCATTGTGTTATGGAATTTATTTCTCCTCAGTGAGGCCTGTCTTTTCAAGAAGCTAAGCAGTGTATCATGGAAGAAAACCGTACATTTTTAATTTAGCCATGGTGTTCTCCTAATATTTCATTTATATGTGTGCAAATGGAATTTATGAGTTATTACTAATATTGATTGATTTCTTTTAATATTGTTTTAAGCAATGTTTGTTTTATCCAGGTTAGGCATATGGAAAGCTGTTGTTATGGCCTTGATCTGTGTCTCTCTGAAAAGGATTAAAGGGATACAATCTAGGGGGGAAAAACCCCCCAAAATCCTTTAGATGGTGTAGCTGAAGTGTCCTGATTCCCACATCCCTCTTTATCAAAGATCTCCCTTATCATTTATCTGCAATGCTCCTGTACACAATTCTGCCTGAGACTTCTAGAGATTGTACAGTAAGTACCAAAGCTTTGCCATCTCCACTTCGTTTGGTACGTGCAGTGTACCAAAGATTATGTTTACAGTTTAATCCATATTAAACTGCACATCTCTGAAACCTAGGTAAGCAGAATTAAATCTATGTTAACACAGATCACTTATAAACTTGTATATACTGTATGCATTCATTTCTATGATTTAAAAATCCTGCTGCCTTGAACTGAAAATAAAACAAGATAAAATAAGAAAATATTCAGTGCCTGAATCAGAAATATTAACCTGGCTTTTGTGTGTGTGTTGTGTCTGTCTGTCTGTGTACTATATCTCATGTTTTTAAGTAATGCAAATTCTTCTTTCAATATTTTTAAATAACTAAATAACACATTTCTCTTCCTTATTCTACTTAAAAACACACCAAAATATTTGTTAGAATATACACTATACTGAATCCTTCACCCTCCCTTCGTTTTCCCAAAACACAGAGTAACACACACACACACACCACACACACACACACAGAGACAAACGCACGTTTCCATGTAAATAAGTTATTTACCTTTTTTGTCTTCTTTGCATAACATTCACTGTAGGACTTAGACCCAGCTGTTTGTTTACAAACCACAAGTCAACATTAGGTTGTTTTTGTTTTGTTTGTCCCTTTAAACCCTCCAAGAAAACTAAAATGGAAGGAAAATAAAGCACAATGGGAATACATTCCGCCCGATATCGTGCTACCATTTTATCCCCAGGCCCCTGTAAAACACTGAAACACACGAAAGAAAACTGTGTTTACAAACCCACTCCTACTGACTTCCGCCCCCTTCCCCTTTACAACCCGAAAAACAGTTACACCTTCGCATTCCTGGAAAATTCTATTTTCTGGCTACGGAGGATATTCAGCCTTTAATCTACGATTTTAAAGACATTGAGATCAGAAAGAAAATAAAACCACCGACATGCCATGAAAACAGCAGAACCCACGACAGACCTTTTATTGCCTCTATGTATTTCCCTCCCTTAGTGACAGACGTTTGATTGGTTTTCAGCCGCGGCGCAAACTCTGTCGCGATTGGCCGAACAGGTCGAGCTTAGCGCTGTTGGTAGGGAAAAGGCTGGCGATCAGGCTGGCCAATCGCGTGTTTTGTTTCCAGGAGAAACATGGCACGAGGAGCTATTTCGATCCTTACTAGCGTGATGTCAGCGCTGGAGGCCAGGCGGGCCGCGGGAAACGCGCCGTGTTGCAAAGGGGCAGAAAAAGTAAAGGCAAAAAAGCAGCTAGAGTAGTTATGGAGCCAGTGCAAGAGACGCATCTCGCCTAACTAAATCGGAAACGTTGGAGGCAAACGAGAAGGACCGCATCCCTATCGTAAATCCACACTGTTAACAGTTTTTGGCACCCGCTCCCCCATCGGCGCGGGATTTACTACATAGAGACCCACTCTTTCTGTAAGACCAAGGTAGTCCAAAGATACCGCTCTTCCTTGGTTACAGTTTTTAAAACTATAATTGGGATTACTTTCCAGGATGCAATTTGTTAAATGCGTTGGCCAGTATAGTAAGGAAGCGTTGATCTAATATAGTACATTTGCTTTAAAATGGTATCTTTTGAAAAGTAATTCTGGTGCATTGTTAGAAAGGGTAGCGTGGTGGATACTATAGATCTTCTGTATTAAAAGGTACTTGCTTTAATGGTTTGTTTCAGAGCAGTGGTCTCCTAATCTGGTGTCTCCAGGTGTGCTGACTACATCGTCCCTAGTTGCTTTAGGACAGTGGTGGCGAACCTATGGCACGGGTGCCAGAGGCGGCACTCAGAGCCCTCTCTGTGGGCACGCGCGCCGTTGCCCCAGTCCTAGGCCTTCAGCTGGGTTTTATGAAACCTTTTCGCTTTAGGCCTCCGTTGCCATGTGCAAAAAAAAAGGTTCAATAAATCAATCAATTTCAACTTCTCAAGGGAAAAAAAAGATTTTGCAAAGTTGGAATTGATTGATTGAACTTTTTAGTCCCACCCAGTCTGCCGTTACCACTGCAGCCACGCCCACCCAATGGGCCACACCCACCCAATGGGCCACACCCACCTGGCACTCGATGCATAAGTGGGTTTTGGGTTACAGTTTGGACACTCAGTCTCTAAAAGGTTCGCCATCACTGCCTTGGGATGTTAGTTGAGTTGATAGAAAGTTCATACAATGAAAGATAGAAAGTTTAATAGAAGAAGAGATAGAAAGTCCAGTACATCTGAGGGCACTATTTTGTCCAAGAGTAGCACTGCAAAGAATTATGGCAGATTAGTAGGAATGGAGGTGTGTATTTTAAGCTCCATTGCAATATAACAGTGATGGCGAACCTTTTAGAGACCGAGTGCCCAAACTGCAACCCAAAACCCACTTATGTATCATCAGGTGCCGGGTGGGTGTGGCCCATTGGGTGGGCATGGCTGCGGTGGTAACGGCAGACTGGGTGGGACTAAAAAGTTCAATCAATCAATTCTAACTTTGCGAGATCTTTTTTTTTCTGCGAGAAGTTGAAATTGATTGATTGATTGAACCTTTTTTTTTTTGCACATGGCGGCGGAGGCCTAAAGCGAAAAGGTTTTATAAAACCCAGCTGGAGACCTAGGATTGGGGCGACGGTGCACGTGCCCACAGAGAGGGCTCTGCGTGCCACCTGTGGCACGTGTGCCATAGGTTCGCCACCACTGCAATATAATCTATTTTTAATTCCATCTGCTTGTAAGTTTGAAAAGTCCAACCCTTCTCCCTTTCATGATGGTTTAATTATTCCACCCCATTATATAGCAGTAGTGAGTTTGTTCTTTGTACTCCTTGAACTTGGCAGAACATTATAACTGGGAAAACTTGGAGCATGTTAACTGCTTCCGATGATAATCCTGTATAACGTAATGGTTCCCTTTAGTGTAGTTTATTTCTTCAAATAACTCTTTAGAATAAATATATTCCCAATTAGTTGAATTGGCTACTTCAATGTAATTGTTAATGGCTTAAAACAATCAAACTATTCTTTTGTTCAATTTAAGGTCATTGCATTAATTGATTGATGAGATTTGTCTAATGCAGGGGTCTCAAACTCAATTCCATTGAGGGCCGCATCAGCATTGCGGTTGTCCTTGGGCCCGGGTGGGTGTGGCCTGGGTGGGTGTGGCCTACTGGGTGTATGTGGCTGGAGTGGGTGTGGCCTGGGTGGGCGTGGCCAGCTCTACATCGTTCGCGTCAAGAGTGCCTGTGGGGGCCTGGGCAGGAGTGGGACAGTTCTGAGGGTCTCTGGCAGAAGGGGGTAGGACCAGGGCAAGTCCCAAGGCATGGTCCACTGGAGGAGCCTCACTGTTCCTCTCAGGCCATGCGGGGGGGGGGGCTGGATGGTGGTGCAGGCTGCCCGGAGCCCTGGGCAGCAGAGGTCAAACGCCCAGCCTGGCCCTTGAGCACCTGCGGCACCAAGCCCAGCCTCACTTCCCCAAGGGGGCGTCCAGCTGCACTTACCTCCTCCTCAAGGCTGCTGCTGCTGTGCTTGCTCTCCTTAGCCAGGTTGCTCATGATGGGTACAAGGGCAAAGTCAGAGGGAGGCCCATTCCCTCTCCATGGGAGGAGACCTGGCTTTGTATCCAAAGCTTCCTTAGCAATAGGATGGGAGACCCCCAGGATAGGCCAGGCGGAGGGGGCAAGGGGATGGTGAAAGGGCAGCAGGGCAGGACTAAGGTAGGACTTCCCTCAGACCCTCCCTCTCCTTCTTTCCTAAGTACAGGGTGGGAAAATATTTGAGATGAAGGAGGGAGAAAAACAGGCAAGAAACATAGACACCTCCCCAGCATGCACCCAGGGGGTGGGGCCAACGTGGCAGGGGCTAGTTCTTCACTGTTTCCAGTGAGGAGCTAAGACTGTATGCGTTTCAGCATCGATGACCACCACAAAATTATACATTGGCTCCCAGCCAGCCTGGGCCAGGGCCAAGGCAGCGGGGGCCATTCCCTTACTGTTTCCAGGGTGGCTTCGCGGGCCACATGAAACCACTTCACGGACCGCATCCGGCCCCTGGGCCTTGTGTTTGACATGTTTGGTCTAATGCCTGAAACTAAAGGACTATATCAGTGATGGTGAACCTTTTAGAGCAGTGGTTCTCAACCTTTTTAATGCCGCGACCCCAACCGGTCATAAGTCGAAGACTAAACCGGTCGTAAGTCGAGGACTAAACCGGTCGTAAGTCGAGGACTAAACCGGTCGTAAGTCGAGGACTACCCAGCCGGTTGTAAGTCGAGGACTTTCCCTGCCCGGGAGCGCCGCGCATGCGTGGTTCCGCCCCCTGCGCCGGCTGAGGCGTAGCTGGCAAGCGGCAGAGACGGAGCAGGCCGACCACCAGCTGGCCCAACTCAAGGGAGGTAAGGTACCCGCTGGAAAAGGGGGAAAAAATGGCGGACAAAAAAAATGGCGGACAGCCTTGCTTGGCGACCCCCATGAAATGGTCGATCGACCCCAAATGGGGTCCCGACCCACAGGTTGAGAACCACTGTTTTAGAGACTGAGTGCCCAAACCGCAACCCAAAACCCACTTATTTATTGAAAAGTGCCAGGGCCACATCAGCATTGTGGTGCCCTCAGGGGGGAGGGGGGAGGGGTGTGGCCCACTGGGTGGGCGTGGCTGTGGTGGGAATGGCCACATCAATGTTGCTTGGGGGGGGACGCCTGTGGGTGCCGGGCAGGGTTGGGGGAGATCCAAGGGGATCTCTGGTGGGTGGGACGGTGGGCAGGAGGCTCATCCTGCGGGGTGAGGTAGGGGATAGGGTGGGGGTGCCATTGCCGCAGGGCAAGGCAAGGCTGGGGCGGCTGCTGCCTGACACCATCGCCCCCGCACACAGAAGCCAGTGAGCGCATGGGGGCCAACAGTGTCCATCAGCAGCCATAGCCTGCCGGCCCCTCAACCGGCACACTCTGGGGCTCCGCAGTTTGCTACCAATACCGGGCCAGCCCTCCAGAAGCAGGCGGAGTAGGGGAGGGGGGAGGCACGTGATGCAGACCTACTCAGGCCTACTCTGTCTCATCTGTTTTTGCTTGCGGTTGGAGAGCAGGTCGCTGCTGGTCATTTTGGCCCCCTCGCAAATCTTGCCCTTGGGCCGCACGTGGAGTCTGTTCCCCTCACGCACCCGATGCACCTTGGCCCCGCCTTGGGGGCCTAATGGACCTGCATGAGTTGCTAGCGGCGGCAGCACAAGTGTCCTCACAGAGGGCTCTGAGTGCCGCCTCTGGCACGCATGCCATAGGTTCGCCACCACTGGACTATACTATATATGTACATAGGTAATTGTGAGAATTTATCTAGTGAAGTGACTTCCTTAAGATTAGTGTTTAAAAGATAATTACAGTTTTGCACGAGATGGAAAGTGGGGTTGAAAAATCAAGGGATTATGTTTGGCAGCCACAAGTGGACAGAAAAAGATTTTGCCTTGATTTCCAAACTGAAGACACACTCTCTCAAAATCCTTCTTTTCACATACTGGCCACTGTCTCAATAATAACAAGGGAATTCGGTAACATATTTTTGTTACAAACAAAGCCCATAGAATGAAAAGGTGTTGAGGCATATGTACCATGTGTGTGCATGGATGTGCCATGGAGTGCTCACTTATTAGAATAAGAGTTAAGCACAGAGCCATTCTGGGACATGAAGAGCTATTACAGGGAAGAGGGTGTGGATTCATTTTCCATTGTGCTCAAAGGTAGGGCAAGAGTCAATGGATGGAATCTTTACAGAGAGAGATCGAAACTTGAAAATAAGTATTTCCTGATTGTGAGAGCTCTTAAATAGTGGAAGAACCTGCCTCCTGGAGTTGTGGGCACTCCATCAGTAGAAGCTTTCAAATAAAAGTTGAATAGTATTCCTGTCGTGCACAATGGATTGGATTAGAACAACCTCTGGGCCACAGCCCACTACCGGCCATGGACCCTTGGCCACTGGGCCGCGTGAATGAGTGGCCAGTGCACACTAACGCTGCCCTGAGTGTCGCATGGGCGCTAGGGCTGGCCTTAGTGTTGTGCGGGCGCTAGCCCCATCCCGAGCATTGCACGGGTGATCACGCCGCCTCCAGGTTTGCGTGGGCACTATCCCTGCCCATAGCTTCGCATGGCACTATCCCTGCCCCCAGTGTTGTGTGTGCGCTAGCCCCACCCCCCAGTGTCACATGCGTACTCATGCCGCCCTCATTTGCGTCGCACACACACGGGCCCATCCTTGCCTCTTCCTTTTCCTCCAGGCTGCCAACCTAGAAAGATCGGGGACCTCTGGAATAGAAGACGTCTAAGGTCCCTCCAACTCTATGAGTCTATGTATTCAGTTCAGCATTCCTTATAAGCATTGGACAGAAATGCCTGTAGTGAGTCTTCAAACTGTGAATAAAGATGAAAATCCATGGTTACTGTTAATGTTTATTGCCCATACATTTCAGCGAATAATATTGACTTCTAGCTATATGAAAGTGAAATATTTATTTCTACCTAATCTTTATACCATTTATAGTTACATAAACCTCTGTTGTTACCTTGTCCATTAGGGTTCTTTCATACAAGGGTACAATTCTATTACTGAACCACCTTGAGCTCTCTCCAGTGGATGAAATAGCTTTGATCCATTTATCAAATGGGAAAGTCTTGTTCCATAGCAATGAATAAGATGTTTTCCTGAGCTAAGGACTATCTGGATTATGCTGTGTTACACACAGACCCAGGTTCAGCTTATGTCACTCACTCACTCACTCACTCACTCACAGCCTGTTGAGGTATGCAGATTTTGTAAGGTGCCCTCTCCACATCAGGTTCTTTGGAATATACGGAGACTCGGTGAATTTAAAGTAACAGTAAAATTTTACTGGTTACAATGTGCATTTCCTTTTTTTCACACTCACACACTCATCCACACTTACCTGTGTCCTTCTCAACTAGGCAGCCTGGCACTAGCTAGAGGATAGAAGCCACCAAGTGTGGATCCAAAGATGACTCGACTTGGTAGGCTTCATGACCCTTTTAATATCCCCAAATGTTCTTGCTTGGGTGATTCATAGGACTGGCAGCTACTCTTGCCTTGTCATTTACAAATCTGTTGATGGGGGGGGGAGGGTTTCCATGTGCTTAGACCCAATTTCCTTTATTAGATTCAGATGACATTTTTTCTTTATTTTCTTATCCATTTATTTCCTTTTTACCTACCTCCTTGAAAGGATCTTTTAGACAAAATTGCTGGCTTTTTGCCCCCCTCTGTTTATGTGCCTGCTTCATCTTTAATTATGGCATCCTCAGCCTAGACTCACAGCTGTGAGATGGAGAGAAAAGATGCTTGGTTTGTTTCACCTTCCAGCCCTTTGGGAAACTCTATGATGATCTGGTACCACCCAGTATTATAGTAATGTCAGCCCAATGAGGAAGCCTGTTTCTATGGTGATCACACAAGTACCCACAATTGTGATCTTTTCTGAAAGGAAGGGGAAGTATGTTTGAAACAAAATTATGCTGGCAGGAAGAGTAACTTGTTTCTGGCTGGCAACCAAGCACTGATTGGTTGTTAGGAGTATCCAGGTATCTGCTTTAATGTGCTTTCTTCCAATCTGTGGAGCAGCACAAAAGTTTGCCAGCATAGTTTAGAGTGGTGCTTTACTACAAATCTTGTTATAGGATAATGATTGGTGGATTTCCTGACATGTGGAAAAAACACCCACCAATCATTGTTTCCAACAAGGGGGAGGGGTGGATGGATGGGAATAGAACCAAGGGAGAAAGTGAGTTTGGATAAGTTTCCTTAGAAGTCTCCACTTACTATTGGATGATCTATGCTCACTTACTGCTCTGTCTTTTACACTCTCTTTTGTCTATTTCTCATACTCTCATTCTCTCTTCTTTCTTGCTTCTCTGTTTTACTCACAGTCTCTTGCTCTAACGCTCATTCAATCCTTCACTTGATCTCGCTCGTCTCTCTTATTAGCTCCTCTTTTGCTTATTTGTCTTGTTCACTCGTGTGTCCCTTGCATTCTTTTTCTGCTCCCTCATTTGTGTTCTTTCAAGCTCCCTCAATTGTTCACACTCTTGCTCTGTTTAACAACTACTGACAGGGGTCTCTTGACAAACACTGGCAGGTGGGCCTCAACCACATCAATCAATGTTACCTGTCAGAGCATTTATTTTTACATTTGTCTAGTGGTCTCATATGAGACTGATAGACCGGTGTAGATAAGGTGGGGGGCACATAATGACTCACTGGCACTTTGTAAAGGCATTATGTGAGCAGATGCCTGATCTTGCTATGACTCCGCAGCAGTTTATTATCTTATTATTGCTGTTGAACGGCCATGGTGGAAGGTCACAAGTGCCTGGAAAACAGGGTGGCACCAGAGGAGCAAGAAACAGCCCAAGGGAGCTGAACAGATCCCAATCTATGCCTCGCTCTCACCACTATGTCTGTGAAAGTACCAAACATCATGTGCACTTCATTGCCTGTGTTGGAAGAAGATGGAAAACATGCTTTCGACATTGGATCAGATAAATAGGAAACTAGGACGCCTGGTCTGTCAGGTGGGTGCGAGAGGAAGGCTATGTGATACAGGCACATCCTTCAAGAATAGTTAGGAAAGTATTTTTGAACAAATATTGGAAGTATACTTGGATGTGTCCTTAGTTTTCCTATCCTGGTCCAGAGGGACAAGTACTAATTGGCTGTTGTTTCTCGGCCAATTCTGTAGATTTTACAAGCATGTGAATTCTCGTATTGTCCCAATATCCTAATAGATTTAGAAATAGTCAATGTAGCTCACATTGAGTGCTTTTTAACCATGGAACAAAAAGAGTTTTATATTGGGGAATGGCAGGTCATTTAAGATTGTCCTTAGTTACTTTTTCCCTTTTCTGATAATTTGTACATTTGATATATTATGACTGTTGCACCATTCAATCCTCTTGAAGCTACATCTTTCACTGCCCTCCCTGTCCATCATATCAAGCCCAAATAAAGCTTGTTCTGAGGTTTAGTTTTGTGAATGGTCCTTTTATTCAGCCAAATGCTATATTGTATGGTGAGTACTGAAATCGTTGATAAAATGTTGTTAATAAAGGTTTTGCTGCATCTTGTCAACTTAAAGAAAATATTGAATCCCACTGCATTTTCACCTAAAGAATTCAAAAAAATATTTCCCTAGCAATGGCAATATTTAAGGTGATTCATTTTTTGTGATGCAGAAGCTCGTTTAGCCCACTTAATCTCCCCACAGTCCATGCCCTGAATTTGTATGGTTTGTTCTGGGGAGAATTTTTTAGTCCCTCATCCACATCCACCAATAAGCTCCAGGAAGCACTCTAATTAGTTGGAGAGAGGAAATGTGTTCTATACATGGATGCTATTTCATTGGCAGGTGCACTATGCTTCTTTTGGAGCCAAGGAAATTATGTTTTAGTATATATATTATATATATTATATTTATTATATTTATACCACGCCCTTCTCCCGTAGGACTCAGGGCGGCTTACAGCCAGTTTAAAAACAGTTTAATACAATACAATACAAAGTTTTAAAAAATCATTAAAAATAAATATTTAAATCGGCCGCTTCTACTAAAATTTGGCTAAAACCAATTTAAAATACCCCTACTTTCTAAATAAAGTTTAACGAGCCAAAATTCCATATATATAGCACATAGACATAAAATAATTAATTAAAGTAATATTTTATATCATATTTGTTGCTTTATTTATAAAACATGGTCTTTTAGTTTAGTGCGATGTGGGTGATTTTGCAATTAAGACCGGGTCTTATATTAATTTTTGCTCCAAAAGATGCATTGGGGTTTATTTTCCGGTTAGGGCTTAGATTTGGGGAAATACGGTACTAAATGTGTCTGTCTGGATGACGATCTTAACTGGGGCTTATTTTTGGAATGGGGCTTATATTACGAGCGTCCTAAAAAATCATGCTAGGGCTTATTTTCTGGTTGGGTCTTATTTTCGGGGAAATACGGTAATATACGTAATTGCCTTGGAATGCAGTCTTCTTCATGGCTCTCAATATACTACGGTGTTTTTAAAATGCATTTTTCAACTAGTGACAAGTTAGCTTTTTTTGTCAGGGTAGATTTATAATACAGCATCTATACACAAAATTCATTAGAAATGTAGAATGTGGAGATAAACTAAAAATGAAGTTTGTCTATTTATAACGGATATAAATAATCATTATAAGACAGAAATTGGTCATTTTAAGAGTCATGCCAGAAAAAATAACATCTCTTTCTTCAGTTTTCAGTTTTTATTTTTCTATAAGGAATACACTTTGTATTGCAATTTTATACAAATTAGGTAAGCAAAAGCATTTAGCCAATATAAATATATCATTCTTACTGTGATTTGACATAGCTGTTCTTGGGATGCTTGAAAGACTATATAGAGGTTGTGAGAAGCTAAATTTACCACTAGTAAGACTAAGCCCATAAAATGTTGATTGCCAAACAGGGCACAAAAAGACAGAAACCCCATCTGTCTTTTTAAATGTTTTGCAGGTATGAGAGAGAATATAAATGAAGTTCTTTCTTGTGTTTCAACGCATCCTTGTTTGCTCACATCTTCCTTTTAATTCTGTAAGAACAAATAGGATTTTATCATGCCAGGTAAGAGTGGAGGGATTAAAAGGATGATGGATCTTGGCAGCATGTTTAGCTCTGATGCAAACTTGAAAATATCTAGGGCTTCCGGACAAAATCTGTATGATGGGACCATTTTGTCACTTCCAGTGAAGAGAAAACGTTGTGAATTACTATCACAATATTTATTGGCATTTTGTAGGGTTGTTTAATGTGTTTTTCTTGTGGGAATAACTAGTTTGCCAATTGAGCAAGGGAAACTATTAAATATGTAATTACTTTGACTAAAAGCTGTAGTGGCTAGAAAAGGACTACTATCTCCAGAGTTGGCCTGCTATTGAAAAGAAGGGGAGAAAATGGTAGCTGCTATTGGTAGTTTCAATTGGTTTTTGTACTTGTATTTAGTTTTTATTAATTTGTTTGAACTTTTTTCAGTCCAGCGTGTAAAAATACAATCAGTCAATCCATAATCAATCCAGTTTGATTTATTACAATTTCAGAAATCCCACATATTCATTAATAACGACTTCTGTAATTTTAAGTTCATTATATCTTACTGGTTACAACAGGGGTCTTCAAACTTGGCCCTTTTTTAACTTGTGGACTTCAACTCCCAGAATTCCTCAGCCAGGCACGCTGGCTGAGGAATTCTGGGAGGTGAAGTCCACAAGTCATAAAAGGGCCAAGTCTGAAGACCCCTGGGTTACAAGATCACTATTAGTCTCATTCACTTATTACATCTAAGTGCAGTGTACCCTTAACAAAAAAAACCCTCTTCTCACCCTTAGGGGTGGTTTATGTCTTTCTCAATCTTGAGTCCTCTATCAAAGGCTTGTGAGCTCTAGGGTTCTCTGCAGGATCTTATCTGTTCTTAGCCCTGCACTCTTCTGGACAGAGAGTTCTGATGTCATTCCTGGAATCTGTTGGAGCCACTCTCCCAGCTTAGGAAACAGTCCTAAGTGCCCCTACCAATACTGGGACCACTTTTGGCCTTTACGTTTCACATCCCCTCCAGTTCCTCCTTCCGTCCCTGGTATTTCTCCAGTTTCTCATACTCCTTCTTCCTGAAGGGAAGATTAGGGGAAAAATACTTCAACTTTAGCAGGGAGTTGGGGATTACTCATTAGTAGACTATGTGATGTGAGCACATTCATTATTTGGGAAATGCGCATAGAATTGTAGCTTTGAGCCTGCTCACCTGTTCTGTGGAATGCATCGCAAGTCAGTGGAAAAGACACAAACCGCCCTCACTTTCTTTACTTGCACCGGAGTCTTGCATTTTCCTAATGGCAGTAAAATCCTTGGAAGGGAAGATTTACTGGTGTTCTAACAAACATGAGTAGAATCCGGGTAAGATGCTGACTAGAGTGCTGAGAAATGACAAAGTGGGGCAGGGGTATGCATGGAAGAGAGGGCTGCTCTTCTGCCTGCCTTGCAGTGCGTAACTTAGGACTCCAGAGGTCTTATATATTGGCACATTTTTGGTCACTGTTGACCCTTGATAACTGCTTAGAAAAATCGCTGAAGTTTAACCATTTAGGATCCAAATATGTATTTGCAAAAAATATATGAGTTTCCATGAATTTGTTTCCTGCCTACAAAGAAACTTTTGGGACTGCTAATAATTAATTACCTAATAGTTTACATTATATATAAAACAGACCACAAAGATTTGGGGGACTAGAACATGGCAAATCATGCTTTTGTGACCTTTCATCTAAACTACTGCAATGTGCTCTACATGGGGCTGCCCTTGAGCATTTGGAAGCTTCAACTGGTGCAGATTGTGGCTACAAGAGAGTAAAAGATGCCGAGAAGTCAATACATGTAACACCACTGCTTTGTGAAGTCCATTGTTTGAGAGTGTGCTTCTGGGTGCAATTGAAGGTGCTGGTTATCACTTTTAAAGTCCTTCATGGCTTGGGGACCATTTTTTCACAATTATTCTTACCCTTTCGATTTGATCAGGCAGGTTGGGAATGTGTTTTGTCAGACAAAGAATGTTGGCTGGGGAGATCCAGGAGTCATGTGTTCTCTGCTGTATCCCTGCTCTCTAGAACAGTGGTCCCCAATTTTTCTGGCTTGGCAGCCCAGCGGGGGGGGGGAAGAGAGGGAATGGTTCTGTGTGAGTGGAAGATGCACATGCGAGCAAACACAGCTCCTTTACGGGCACTTGCTCAAATGGAGTATGCATAGGCATAAGCGCCTGCCACTCTCACAAGTGGAGCTTCACGCGCAAGCACCCGCTGCGCGTGTACTTGTGAGCGGCCTGGTTCAAAATGGGCCATGGCCCAGGAGTTGGGGACCTACTCTAGAACAGAGATCCCCAACCTATGGGTCGGACCACTACTGGACTGCGGCCTCTTGGTCACCGGGCCAACGTAAATGGCTGGCCACCTGCATGCGCATGCGCTCTCACTCCCCTTGCACTGGCACTAACCTCGACTCGACCCTTGGTGTGACTCGCGCCGGTGCTAGCCTTGGCGTGACCCTCGCGCCAGCGCTAGCCTCAGCATGACCCTCACGCCTGCGCTAGCCTTAGTGTGTCCCTCGCACTGGCGCTAGCCTTGGTGTGACTCGGCGTGCTAGCAGCCCCATTTACGGAACATGCATGCTTGTGGCCCCGTTGACGCATGCACGCACACACGCAGTTACAATTGGTGCGTAGTTACATGTGTGCGTAAAGGTGTCTGCCCCTCCCTTTCCCACCGGCCCACTAACTCAGAAAGGTTGGTGACCCCTGCTCTAGAATGTTCTCCCTTCAGATATCAGAGTGACCCCGATCCTGTCAACCTTTTGTACCCAAGCCTGGGCCCCGAGTGTATTAAAGGCTGGTTGTATTAATTTCCTGGTTGTATTAATCTCCCTAGTAACAGTTTTACTTGATGTCATATGTATTTATTTTGTATTATCTTAATTGTTTTTAATTATTTTTACGGTTTAAGATGTAATTGCCCAGATTCCCTTGTTGAGATGGGTAGCTAAAGAAATCAAATACACAAGTAAACTATAGTCTTGCATAACCGGAGTGAGAGATAAAAAGCCAGCATGATAATATCACCTGAGTAGACCTCTCTCCTGATATTTGTGTCATGTCTTACAGGGAAAAGCTTTTATTTCTTCAGCTGTTTTCAAGACAAAAACATAATTCAAATAATAACGTCTGCACCTCATTTTGAACTAAAAGCATATTTATAGCACCGTATAAATATGGTTTGGTTAAGAAGTGGCATAACAGGCAAGGGTAAAAAAATCGAGAGACACTTTTGACTTCAGCATTAAAAACTGTTTTTATTATTTGCAAATTAGGCTGCATTTAGAAAGTACGTTTTTAACATTTAATTAGAAAAATACTTTATTTTCCACAGACAGCAGTTTTTCATGTTAAATGAAATATGGCATTTAAGTTACTTTTCCATGAAAGAAGATACCATTTTTAGAAATGACGCAGACTGTAGAGGCATAATGTGCATGCTTTAAAGTTTTTTGCTTCTTTGGTTACTATATTGTAACAGCAGTGGCGCTTCTAACTGCTTTGCAACTATGTCATAAGGCAAAGAGTGTGCAATCGTGCTTTTATTGTAACTGTTTTTAAATCGCATCTAATTAGGACTACAGTTTGAACTTGTGGTAGCTAGCACAATTGGAGAGCACCAGGAGATAAAAGTCCCTTTGGTTGCCCTTTGGCAGTGTTGGATTATAGCTTGATCAACTTCAGCAAGCAAATCGAACAATAAATAAAAGGGAAGATGCCATTTGAGATGACAGAAAGAACATCCGGGGGCACAGAATCTGATTCTTATGTTTATTATGAACCTTTTCTCATGCAGTATTAGCTTAGTTTAATGTGCCATGTTGCATGCTGCAGAGAAAAGGGCATTTGCTGCTGACATTGGTTTGCAAATACTTCCCTTCCTTTGGATTGTTGCCTTTTGAGATGATTGGCTGTTACTTGTGGGGTCCTTGGCGCTCTCCGAGCTTGATGGTTTTCTTGCCGACATTTCATTACCCAATTTGGTAATATCATAAGTGCATCCTAACACCATGAGCACTGATGAAGTTATCTAGTTTGATAATGAAACATCTACAAGAAAGCCACCAAGTTCAGAGGGCGCAAGGACCCCTCATTTCAACCCTGAGCTACAAATATTCTCTTCCATTGATAACTGTTACTTCCTGCTTGCCTTCAACAGGAGCTTGATGTAGATCATTCTGAATAGGTCGGGGATGGGTTTAGCTTCTCCCAATCTCTTTCTGAAACAAACAGCCTTCCCATCTTTGCATGAAATGAAAAAGATCCGCAGTAAAGATGACTGCCATAGGGGTATTTCCAGTTACGTGATAACAATGCTATGGTCTTTTGTTCTGGATTCTCCTCCTGCCACCCTCCTGTCTCAACTTTCAAGTATAGTCAACAGCCCTGTTATTTTCTGGTGGTCTCCCATCCAAGTACTAAAATGGTCCCCTTTTCAACATGAGTCAAAGCTGAATTAGTGTGGAAAACACATGCAACAATGAGCAAACCTGATCAATACCACTTGTCATATGGCAGGGTTGGTTTGGGTGGTTTTTTTTCAACTATATTTATTTTCTTTGAACAAGTACAAAGGGGCCATTTTCCCAAATGGAAGTCATAGCTCAGCACACATCTCAAGAGCACAATTTGGGGGAGATTGCCTAAACCAGGGGTGTCACACTGCCGGCCCGCAGGCTGGATGCATCATCCGGAAGCTGTGCCCACCCCATTGCCGGCAATGGCAAAACTGTCCCGATATGTTGCATGATGTCATATGACGTCGCGGGTTTGGCATGTCTGGCCTAAACTATTGCCTGGAAATCTATGCTACATATCAGCAATTTGGTTCTTAGCAAGCAAGAGCAAGATTTTGAAATTAAACTTCTTTCTTCGTCTTCAGTTTTTAGCTTATTCAGTACTCCTAATGTTCTCCTTCTTCGTATGTCCTTAAAATTTCTCATTCAGATTTCTGGAGCTTAATTAAGGTCATCCTTGCTGGTGATGTATGCTCTTCCTCTAAATTGGTGGCAACCAGAAGATCTTGTTTAGAAGAGTTCATTTTCTTCATATGTACATACACACCCAAACCTTACCTAAGGGTTAGATTCAGACCCACTTCAGAGACTGACTATTTTCTAATTATGACTAAGATTGTATTTTAATAAGTAAGTGGAAAAAATTCTAGAAATAGGGGTTTCTACCTAACAAGTTCTTGACTTTTTTTTTTTATTCACCATAAATCTCAGGGCCAAACTGCATGTGAAATACTTATACTTTTTTAACCAAAGAGCTGAACCAGATGAGTAGATTTAATTTTCTCTTATTATGGCTTCAGGTTTGGTGGTATTTGCATTCTGTCCATGCTGTTTATTTTGGAAGGAAATGTCTTTTCATTGTCAATTTTTGAACTGGAACTAACCAGGACAGAGGGATGGCTAAAATTCATATCAGGTAGCATTTCATTGCTATCTTATATGACTATCTTGTTGCCTGCACAGAAGGCTATGTCTGAATGTTTGGAGTTCCATCTGTGTTTCATCAATATACTGCATGTATTGCACATATTTTGCATCAATTGCTTGTCTTTTCTTCCCTTCCCACTATGATATAGTTACTTCCTTTGTCTGTTTAATCCGGATGGAGGAATATACAAATGATTATCCAGGCTATGGGCTATTCACATAAACATACTTCCTTGGAAGAGAACCGGATTGTGTGGTGAAATTTATGCAACATGACTATGTGTGACACAAAACTGTGGGAAGAGACCATTTCTATTACGGGCTTGGGATAAAAATAGGGAGTGTATATTGTGAAGAAGCATAACCATAGTTTTTCAAGTGTTGTTAAAAATCACTAGTGACAAAAAACCAAATCTCAATTTTTACATTATTTTATAGCTATTCCATATTATTTTCTGTAGATTGTCATGAAAATATTTACAAGTAGTCCTCAATTGACAACTCTTTGTTTGGTGACCATTCAAAGTTACAATGGCACTAAAAAAAGTGACTTATAACTATTTTTCACAGTGAATGACCTTTGCAGCATCCCCATGGTCACATGATCAAGATTCAGATGCTTGGCAACTGGTTCGTATTTATGACCGTTGCTGTGTCTCGGGCCACGTAATCACTTCGGCAACCTTCTGACAAGCAAAGTCAATGCGGAAGCCAGATTTGCTTAATAATTATTAATTATTTATTAATATTATTAATAAATAATTATTAATATTATTAACTTATGAACTGCAGCAATTCACTTAACTGTGACAAGAAAGGTCATAAAATGGGGCAAAATTCATTTAACAAATGTCTCACTTAACATAAACTTTGGGCTCAATTGTGTTCGTAAGTCAAGGACTACCTGATTTATCTATTTAAGAGGCTGTCCAACTCCGTAAGACTCTGGGCAATTTACAATTTATTGAAAACAATGAAGCGGTGGTATCATAAAAACAAACCATGAGAGTCTGAAAAACAACAACAATTAAACAAAAATCCTACAGGGTCCGGGCACCAGTCCTAACCCAAAGCTTTAGGAAACAGCCACTTTTCAAGATTACTGGAACATTGTCAGAGAGAGAGAGCATACAAATCACTCCAGGAGTGCTGTTCCAGAGAGCAGGCACCATGAGAGTGAAGACCTATTTCCTTGGTCCCACTAGATGACAGTGGGAGGAACTGGTTGTACGGGATAGTGGGAGGGACTGGTTGTACGGGATAGGCTGAAACTATTGGAGATAGGTGGTCCCTCAAAAAGTCAGGCCTTAGGCCAGAAGTGTCAAACTGCCGGCCTGCAGGCCGGATGCATCATAGCGAAACCGCGCCCACCCCATTGCCGGCAATGGCAAAAAAGTCGCGATACGTCGTGACATGTCACATGACGTTGTGAGTTTGACACCCCTGCCTTAGGCCATGAAGGGCTTTATAGTTAGTAACCAAAACCTTGAATTCCCCCGGACAGCCAACTGGCAACATCATGGAGCAGTGGTGTCACATGAACAAACTGAATCGTGCCTATTATTACCTGCACATTCTGGAGCAGCTGCAGCTTCTGCGTGGTCTTCAAGAGCAACCCCATGTAACCTCTATTGCATGTTGCAATAATCCATGAATGAGGTAGGTCTCTCAATCTAGGAATGAGTGTAATGGGTGTATAAGGGGAATCTCTGCAAAACCTTTCTTGGCCATAACTGCCACTCGCTCGTTAAGCAGGAACTGCAAGTTCAAGAAAGCCCCAGATCGAGCACTAATCTCAAATGGGGAAGTGTGACCCCATCCACAATTAAAGACCAACAGTTCCCAAGTTTAGAGAGAAAAAGCGCTCTATCTGGTTTTGTCAGGATTGAGTTGAAGACTGGGAGATTGTTCCAGACTCTGTCAACTTCCAGATACAGGAACAAGTTACTGACGGGATTGCTCAGGTCGCACAGGATCAAGTACCAGATTCTGAGTTGACAGTTGACTTCAGCCTGTGGTTTGAGGTTATTTTAAGCAGGAGGGGTGAGAGCACTGGGTAATCCCACAAATGAGGGCTCAATCCTGATATAATTTTCATCATTACTTAATTTGCATAGGTTTGCATCACTTGTGTAAGCGTATAAGTTTGAAATTTTGCAAATGATATAAACACAAATGAAGTAAATTATGTCAATTAAGTATTCATGCAAATGATGTAAATTGATGCAAGTGATCTAAATATGTTAATTATGACAATTTGGATTAAACAGGCATTCTGTTTTTATGGACATCCCTTCCCCAGAGTTGGTCTGTAAAATTGAGCTAAATTTTCTTTTATCATCTGCCTTCCGTTTTTTTTAAGCTTATTACTTCCTATTCTTTTTCTATGCTTTGCATAATGTTGCTTACTCTGACAGTGAATAGTGTGGTGACTTAATATTAATAATAGAAAAGGCTTAATAATAGAAAAGATAAAAGGCTTCCCTACCTGTAGTTTAAACTGCTGGAGCAAAGAAAGCTGAAGAGAAATCCATAGTGAAGCTTTTGCAGAAAGCATTGTGCATTCAACATTAAATATATGCTGCACCATGGGATGCTGCAGGACATGTCCCTGCCCTTCCTGCTCTTTATGAAGCTGCTAAGAGAAGTCAGTTTTGGGTGAGGTCACAGCAGAATGCTGATGATCCCCACATCCACCTCAGACCAAGCTGAAAATACTGTGGAAGTTCTAAGCTAGTGTCTTCAAGGCTGGAGGCTGTGAAGGTCTAGATCAGGAGTCTTCAAACTTGGCAACTAAGATTTGTGGACTTCAACTCCCAGAATTCCCCAGCCTGGTTTAGATGGTTAGAAACAAGCTAAACTTTTGTGATGGAGGCAGGATTGCAGAAACATTTTGGCGTCCCCAGCGATTATTGCAAATGAAATCATTCTGAAGGAGCAGATTTGCAGCCAGAGGGCTCTCCTACATGTTTAATTACTACAAAAACACTGGTGGTGGCTGTGACCAGGGGAGCTTGTATTGGTGAAACAATTTTAGGTTTACCTGGGCCATGCATCATTGGTGACTGTAATTCACACTCATTACTACAAGATGAATGGAGCTGCTTTTGAAAACAGCCCAGAAACTTAAAACTAGTTCAAACTGCAGTAGTTAAGATGCTTGTGCGTACTAACTACTACAGCTGGTCCTTGTTTAACAATCAGCCATTCAGGAACCATTTGAATTTATGATGATGCTGAACAAGTTATAGGTACAACCGGCCCTTATATTTACAGCCTCGCAGCATCCCATAGTCATGCGATTGTGATTCACTACTTTCCTTGCCAGCTTCTGACAAGCAAAGTCAATGGGGAAGTCAGCAGGAAGTCAAAAGCTTAATGACCTGTGTAGTCCTCAATAATGGCAACTGCTGGAACTGCTTTGTGTTCACAACTGCAGTGTGTTGACATGGTTCTTTTTTTTTTTACTTGGAAGTGGATTGGAGTTTCCAGTTTAATTAGTGAAGACTACCTATACTGCAATATAAGATCTACAGATAGTCCTTGTTTAATAATCACTCTTTCAGTGATCATTTCAAGTTACAATGTCCTTGAATGAGTGGTACTTATGGATGGCCTTCAAAGTTCCTTGCACCTTCCCCCACCCACCATGCCTCTTCCCCATCTAGCAGCAGCCACATACCTGCCTGCTGCCTTCTGTTTGAGCCACCTGGGTCTTCTTTAACAATACACAATCCTTGTTTAATGATGGAAACAGGGAAGCCAGGATTGCTATCCCTAAGCAATGTGGTTATTAATATCATGCTTTACAACTTGCTCAGTTAATGATGGAAATTCTGCTCCTAGTTACTGTTGATAAGTGAGGACTACTTTGCTGATTACTTCATTTTCTCGTTACACAGCATCAGGGGTAGAGAAACAAATGTCATTGCTAATTAGGGTGAGAATCCTTAATGAAATTCTCATGGACTAGTTCCCAAAGTTCTCATTTGCTTTGTTCAATTCTTTATACAAAGACTTGAGAATATTGAACTGCAATCAGTTTCTGAATCCAAAGTACTGTTTTTTGTCTACAAAATTCTATACAACTTGCCTTTAAAATACAGTACATGAAGGATCAAATATCCTGGAAGAAAACAGTGGAAAATCAGTTCTGTATCATTGCCAGGAAAACTATGTAAATGTGTCCATGAAGCCATCAGGATACTCAAAGGAGTTACCTATTTATTTGCAGATGAGGGGTGGAAAGGATTGGAACTTCCTTTTAATTAAACAGTATATGTAAGGAATTGCGACTGCTAAGTGAGAAAATTATAAAGGAAAGCTAAGCACAAAAGTTAAAATTAACTCTTGAGTTTGACAGTTTAGAGAATGGGGAAAAGAGAAATAATGTGCCTATGAAAGAGGTAGAGAAAGAGTCAAGAAAGCTTGGTGACTCTTACACAAAAGTGGCTCAATTAAATGTTATATTATTATAATCACAGGGAAAAGGTTCATGTTCATTATTTTGGCAGCATCATGACATTAGATCCTAAGGTTTTGTCTGTGGACCTGATAAGTAAGGGAATGATTCTGGGGAGGATGCCAGAGAAAATAATGAATTGTCCATTCATGTTTAAAATGACTTTTTGGGGGGAAAAAATCCTTTTAGTTTCTAATCCAAAAAGTGCTTCAAAATTGAGCACTAAAAAAAAAAAAGCTCATCGCAGATGGTATTTAATTTCCTTCGTGGTATCTCTTTAATTGAAAAGACACAGGGATGAATATATATATATATGAGAAGTTATTAAAAAGGAAAGAAAATAATATTCACTTTGTGACATTAGGCTTGGCTTGATTCCAGATTTTAATGCTTTGTGTTGACTGGTAAAATCCAGTGAGATAAGTTAGTCATGAATAATTTATATTTTGCTGATTTTAGTGTGTCTGTTGTCTAGGTAGATGAATAAACCTGAATCCAGCCTATGTAATTTGCATTTACTGTTTATTTCAATGCTAATATTGTATAACTGATGTCTGATAGGAAATAGTAATGGATTGGTGTATAAAAGAGACTTAATAGTGTATATCAACTTTAAATTCTGCTATTTTTTTGGGAAAACAATCCTAATGTAAATAATGCTTATTTACAAGTCAATAAACTTGTTTTAGGGTAAAGCATTTTCGTTAATTGAGAACACAGCCAACTGAATTATTTTGCAAACTAGTGGTTAGTATGAACCAGCTTTAGATGTGATTAATATTAGAAGGGAAAGCTACGGATTCATATTTAGGATAAACGAATCTGCTGAGGTTTGGGCTGTGTAATACTGGCTACAATATTGTATGATCGCAGTTATAGCAATTAAAAGATAAACCTTTATGGAAAAAAACAATTAAGAGACCAGATGGTGCTACTAAAGTAACGATACAGAGTTATATAAGGAATATACAATACTGTTTATCTTGTGAATATCTAGTTCTCGCCCTTATTCGGGGGCGCACCACAAAATAAAAGAGGACAAACTACGGGTACAATAGACTTCACTTAATGCTATTGAGCATGCTCAGTCTCGGCTCGCTAGTTACCAATAGGCGAAGGGCAAAGGCGTCAATCGGCGCTATTGGGCATGCTCAGCTTTTCTGAGTTTGCGCAGTATTTAATGAAGGGAAAAGGGCCAATTTTCGTGCTACACCGGCTACGGCGGGAGAAGGAAAGCAACTCTGATTTGTGTACGTGATGACCGCTCGTTTCTGGTCGCTTTCTCGATCGAGGTTTTCCCCCGCAATCACTAAGCTAAGGAGCGAAGAATCGAGGGAAGGCTTGTAATGAAGGAAGGCCCGTGCGTGTACGGTTGCTATGGTAACGGGGTCGCCGGGCTACTGTGCCGGGAGCTTGCCGCGCGGAAGCCTGACGATTTGCATTCGGTTTGCCGCGTGTGGGTTGAGCGTGCACGGGCATAAGTTGTGTCACTTGCCATGGCCAGCGCGCGTTAGGAATCTGGCCGATATACTATGGCAGGTGCCTATTCGCGCTCCCTCGCCTGTGAAACTTTGATGGGAATTACTGCTGTTGGTGAGATACCGTAATTATATACAGTAACTATTAGCTACAAGGATGCGTCGTTTCCTAGAAGATAATGAAAATTAAACAGATAATTTAAGGGGCAGTCTCTGAAAAGTAGGAAAGGAAGGTCCCTATTTATTTCACCTTCTCTTTTAGAGAAATGCTGGAATCAACTTGCATTTCATCCTAATGCTTGTCAATAATAATAGCTAATAGTGAGTTTGCAACAAAGCAAATGGTGAATGTGCTTTCTTATATCAGAAGTTAATGAAGTATGTACAACAGATATGCTGCCAGGTATGACAATGTTCGCATAACATGCAGCAACACATCTAACCAACCACATTTTAGACTCGAGTCTTGCATGATCAGTCCATGAGGTTTTTTATGTTGCAGTTTACTGTCTTATGTAAGTCCAGAAAACAGTATATATTGATTTAGTTAATCATGGGTTAATATGTTGTGGAAACGATGGCCAAGATTTTGGAATAATTCTGAGCCCATCTATTGAACTTTATGATATTTCCTTATCAAAACTGCACTGAAGTCCCAAGCTGTTTAGGAAGTATATATGAGACAGTTTCTTCAGGGAGTAAGAATTTAATAGGCTGAGAGGAACATATATGTAAGAAAAAGGCTTAAATAGAAAATTGATTTAGAACTATGATGGATGAGCTGAATCTCATATTGATTCTTTTAACCACATGTGTCTTATTCAACCTGTTCTCCATATGCGCCATAGTGTCTTCCAGATGTGTGGAGAATCAGAATTCTCAGTTCCCATGGCTATTGTTCAGATGTTTGCAGATTCTGAAGGTGTAAGATGGGGAACTGCCATATGATCTGAGTGTTTGCCGTCTTCCTAAATCACGAAGTATGATTTATAAAACACAGAAGCCAGAGTTAAACCAAATAATCCATATTGTCTTTTGATGACAACAGTTCACCATAACACCACGTAACCCCTCTCCATAACCATACCCACAAACTCTAAAACAGCACAGCAAGGTCTATTTGTAAGTATCAATTGAGGGACGAGAGGAAATTGAACTTGAGAGAATAGAAGGACTGCTGACCTTTTGGTGCTGAACTTATATTAAATTTCTTGCAAGGAGGGATAAGAATTTGGGTGATGTGTGTTATCAGTTTTAAAATCCTCCAACTATCACAAGATGAAAGAAAGGTATGAACACAATTCTTTTCCTTATATTCAAGATGCTTTTGTTCCCCACTGTATAACCTGTGTCAATTGAAGGCCATGAAGGGTAACTTTCTATACTATTTAACAAAGAGAGACTAAAGAGGATGGGACAGGAAAAAGTAATCTACCTTTTTGTTTCTGTAATTCTTGCATTACAAAAAAATGGTTATGGCTCAGAAATAAATTTCACCACTTGCTTGGCTTATCTGAATTTGAAAACTAAACAAGGCTGGTAGCGTTTAAATGAAACCAACAGAGAATTTGGGTCTATAAGTCAGATTGGGAATTTGAAAAACTTTGCAAAAAAAGGGGTGCTTCTGTAACTGTTGCCAATGAAACTGTATTTAAGTGTCTTATAGTTAATAAGTATGGAGTTTGGCTCAAAGACATCTTTACTGTTGGCACCATTTATTTCTACCTAACATAGAAATGTCTATATTTGCTGAATTATATTTCTGATAAGGAAAGCAACACTTTATATATCTTAGCTTACTAAGAATCTTTTACCATAATTTAGAAAATATTTAGAGCAAGGAGTGTGTTCTAATCTCTCTTAGATCATTGATGATCTTTAAATGGGGCTTAGATGGTCAGGAGTTAGGGATGGCTTAGTTAATGTGAGCATGGGATTGGACTAAATAGTCTATAAGGAGTTCTCCTTTTTATTCTTTCTATGTTTTGTGTTAACATGTATGATAGTGAAAAACATACAGTAGTACAATATAACTTTAGAAGATGGGCTTAAAATCCAGAAGGATCTTGACAGAATTGAACACTGAGCCCTATACAACAAAATGTAACTCGGTGAGAAAAGTAAGGTTTTACACTTAGGCCAGAAAAACTAAATGCACAGGTATAGAATAGGTGGCACCTGGCTCAACAGCAGTAACTGTGAGAGGAAGCTAGGAGTCCTAGTGGACAGCCACTTAAATACGAGCTAGCAGTATGCTGCAGTATACAGATTTATACTGCTTTGGGAAGACCACACTTGGAATTCTATATCCAGTTTTGGTCACCATGATACAAAAAAAGATGTTGAGACTCTAGAAAGAATGCAGAGAAGAGCAACAACGATGATTAGGGGTCTGGGGGCAAAAACATGATGAATGGTTTCAGGAACTGTCTATGTCTAGTCTAACAAAGAGAAGGACTAGGTGACATTAAAGCAGTCTTCCAATATTTGAGGGGCTGCCACAAAGAAAGAGCCCAAACAACAATAGGAATCAGAAGTATTTTGATATAATCTTCCAGATTGAAAAATTGGTTTGGTTATAAATCTTACCAAAGGGTTAAATAAATTTTCTACTAGTTTAACTGTCAGGATTTTTTTTAAAGAATTCTGGGAATTATGCTGTTTGATAGAAACTATGGATAGTTGCTCATGGGAGAATAAATACTTCCACATATCTTTTGAAAAAGGTGCTCCAAGAAATTAATGTATATGTTTGAGGGATTGTGCAATTTCTGTAAAATGTATTGCAGTTTCTGTTCCACTATTACTGAAGAACAGTTAGAATTATTTTTATCATGGGCCTTTTAAATACTGGATATAGAATTAAGTGAATTCTCATTACATGAGACTGCTCTCCAAGACCACCCAGAAATTCCAAGTGGTGCACATTGTAACTGTCTGTCTAATGCAGGGTGGATAATAACCGATAATTTTTTTAAAAAACGTATTTTTTAAATTTAAATCGGATTTTTTTTATCAAATTTATTTTAATAAAATGCTTTTGGAGTAAAAATCTATCTAAATATAGTTTTCTATTTAAGATACATTAATAATTTAGTTTATTCAGCATGAAATGGAGCTGGCTCCGAAATGGCGGAGAGGGACCAGGCCTATCCTGCCCATTCTCTGTAGCATGGTAGTCCAGCTCGGGAGGGGAGTGAAAGGGAAGGTCGCTGAGCAAGAAATGGCCTGGATGGGTGTGTGTTTATTTATTTATTTATTTATTTATTAATTAAATTTATATACCGCCCTATCTCCCTTACGGGACTCAGGGCGGTGAACAGGCGATACTAAAAACCACAATAATAAATAAATAGTTTCTGTGCTAAAATCGTGTGTGAAGTAAGCAGGTGCAGGGTGTCTATGGCAGCTCCACCCCCTCCCCCACCTGCCTTGCCTCGTAGTGGCAGTGGCACAACACATGCTCTCCTGCCCCATTGCGGCAGCAAGGTGGAACGGAGTGGGCAGGATCCTAACTAGGGCTTATTTTGGGGGAAGGGCTTATATTAGGCCCACCCCCCAAAATCAGAGTAGATGTAATTTTCGGGGAAACACGGTGTGTGCGATTAACCTATTAACCTAAAATCAGTTCTGATATCGCTGTTTTACTAACCTGACAGCTTATTATTCTAAATAGGAAACCTTCGTTTTGTTTGCAAATAATAGTATTAAACATTCTAACCACCAGCAAGAATGAGGCTTTACATTTAAAGAGCACCTGTCATTTCAGATCCATCATGGCGGCGCCTGTTAGCGGGCATTCCCTTACGTGCTGTCCTCCACATCCCTCACCTTGTTGTGTTACTGCCGCATCACCAGCCCTCACATTAAAGTGAATGGGACTGTTGGTGAGTCAACAGCGGGTCAGAGGAGGAGCCGCTGCGGGACAGAGATGACAGTTGCTCTTTCAAAATTATGATTTAAATCGAATTGATTTAAATCAAGCCTTTCTACTAGTGATTAAAATCATGATTTAAATCGACTTGATTTAAATCAAATCCACCCTGGTCTAATGTCTGATAAGGGCCAGACCAATCAATGTAGTATTTACACTAATATGGGAGCTGCAGTGACTATCACTGTCTTTCTGAGTGCAGTTTAAGATGCTGATTATCCCTTTCATAGTTTTGTATTTGTATTGTACTTGTCCTAGATAGAATTTGCTCATTTGGTATATGCAAGCAGAGTGTGTCTGTTGAGGGTGCTCTTCTTCTAAGATATTTGGAAGAAGAAGGTATCATTCCTGATTGGAGTTCCCCTCCTTGGAACAGTTTGGCTCCAGAGACAGGAGTGAGTGATCTCTTCCATCAAGATCTTTCAGAAACTTATCAAATGCTCCTGCTCCTATGACAAACGATGTGAGTTATTGTTTTTTTTATTTAAAAAACCCCCCTCTATGTTGTAGCTTTTGTACTGATGTGTCTTTAAAATCAATAAAGAAATAATAGGTATATGGTGCGACTTTATGTAAGTCTGTTAAGAAGTTTAATTTTTCTGATGTTTAGTTTCATACATTATGATTATATCAGTGATTATAACTTGTCCTATGATCCTTATAAATGTTTACTAGGAAGTCACTTTGTGCACGATGGAGCTTCTACCCAATTGTTCTTTGGTATATATAGAATGTGGGAGAGCTGCCTCAGAATGGCTGAGGAGGATGGGGAATGGTGACAAAACATTCTGGTTTCTTACCTGTGCAGAGGAGAACGCACAGAGTTGCATAGTAGGACAAAGTGGAAGTTCTTGCCAATTCTTCCCTGCTCCACAACTCTAGAGCAGTGATGGCGAACCTTTTAGAGACCGAGTGCCCAAACTGCAACGCAAAACCCACTTATGCATCGTCGGGTGCCGGCTGGGTGTGGCCCATTGGGTGGGCGTGGCTGCGATGGTAACGGCAGACTGGGTGGGACTAAAAAGTTCAATCAATCAATTTCAACTTTGCAAGTTCTTTTTTTTCCCGCAAGAAGTTGAAATTGACTGATTGATTGAACCTTTTTCTTTTTTTGCACATGGTGACGGAAGCCTAAAGCGAAAAAGTTTTATAAAACCCAGCTGAAGGCCTAGGACTGGGGCGACAGCGCGCATGCCCACAGAGAGGGCTCTGAGTGCCGCCTCTGGCACCCGTGCCATAGGTTCGCCACCACTGCTCTAGAGGAAACACTCCAAAGTTACCACCAGTCTTTATAATATTCATCCGAGACAGCTACATTAATATAAATTGCAGGCAACAATTAATTTATTGATAAGATTTTATCATTCTTCCCTTTTTATTCAGAAACTCAAAGCAACGTACTTGTTTATAGTGTTTCCTCTTCTCATAATTCCCAACCTTGTGAGGTAAGATAAGAAAAAGAGAGACAGTGCAGGAGTGAGCTTCCATAGCTGAGGGTGGACTTAAATCTGGATTTCTGGATGTCAGTCCAGTATCTTAATATACCACAGTGGCTTTCTAACATTCTGTGGCCATGGTGTGTGTGTTGCCAACTTGACGGGTGTAGCCTTTGTATATGGACAAGATCAGAGTTAAACTGTTTTCCATTTTTCTAGCTAGATATTCTTTAGGGATATCAAATGCCTAATAAGATCTAGTCAGAATTCTGTTTAAATGAAATATATACTGCTCTCGATGCCAATTTACAAGCTGCTTCTAAAAATCTGTTGAGCATAAAAAATAGTCTTCTCTGATGAATGAAGAATTACTATTTAAAATTCCTAGCTAAAGCCCTCTTGGGTTTCTGACTACTGAGTGCAGCTGAAAAAGTTTTTCCAGGGCGGCTTGCTTTTATTCTGTGTTTCTTATTCATTATTTAAATGATTGATTTAATAAGGTGCAAATTAATTAATTTAGAAGCTAAAAACAGACGTAACAGGCAAAATCAAAGTAAATGGGATAGTTATGTGAGTGGAGTTAGAAAGAAGGAAAGAAATAGAGCTGTGTGAAAGGATGATCTGCTTTATTCTAGGAAAGTTATTTGAATCCTCTACAAAAACCACGGAATAAAATTTTTCATAAATTCATTAGCAAGTAAACATAGGAATGGATACAATATTACAATTAGATTTTAATATTTCTTTCTTACTGGAACATAATGCATCCCAGTGGAACCAATTCACACACACTTAGCTCAGGTGTAATCAAGTGCGGATACGTAGCCAGCTACTCTATGATAAGACTATGTATTTCTGCTCTCTGAACTTGAAAAGAAGCGATTAGAAATGAGAGCTGCAGAAATTACACTGAAAATGAAATTGAAGTGTCTTTTTATGCCTTGCAAGTAACAAATCAAATATTCCAAATGGATTGCTGACTAACACAGAAAGTAACTGATTTGGTGTGCTTTTTAAAAATTATAAATGCATTAAAACAGGTTTCATTGATACACACACACATACACACACACACACACATACATACTGAAAGGGAACATAGTTCTTTTTTAAATTGATTGTTTATTCTAATATAATATTAGAATACTAATATTTAAATACTAATCAGCAATGCTTGTTTTCTGTTTAATAGCACATATAGGGTTGCCTTCTTTCTTTTGAAACTAGATTTTTCTCTTTATTGTTCAAATCCTGCCAAAATATCATTATTGCATCACTCACTAAAATATAAACTAATAGGTGAGTGCTTTTATAAAGGATATCAGTGTAGTTTTCTTTCAACTTGGAGAATTATCATGTTTGGCTGTGAGAGCATGTAACAGAGACGCTTTCAGTGAGTGGCTTTTGTATATCTTTCATCTTTGTAAAAAGATTTTCCTGTGCTTCTTATACTTCTGCGTGGGTTTTTTGTCATTAAGTAGGGCAAGAATAATTGTAGCTCCAGTAACAGAAGAAGCTTTGTACTAGCTGGAACAATTTCTGTTCTTTATGCAGGTTGAAAAACTGTGTCTCTGAACAGTTCAGATAGACTGTAAACTTTGTATAATAACATGGAGAGAGAGTGGATATGCTGGTTTGATTACACCTTCTGGTACTGTAGGTCTGTGATCTATCACATTTATTTTTGAGGTATTACATATTCAGAAGACTTAAGATGACATTCTGCTTTGCTACTCGTAAAACGTTTATCAAACTTTAGATGTACAGTCATTATTTCTTACTTCAACTTCTAAGGCGTATCCTTCTGTTGTGTTTCTGTCTTATTAACTCTGTCCTGCTTGGCCCAGTTCTTCCACTGATAAGATGTTTTTTCGCATAAAGCATTAATATAACAGAACAGAAATGAAAGCCTAGAATTTTTCAGAAACAAGACCTGAAGTTAGGCAACATAAAGATATTTAAATGAGACTTTAAAAATCCTTAATGCTGTAATTAGCATTAGTGGGGAACCTTGGAATCTGATCTGGTAAGTTTTCCATATTTCGATTAGATCATATTTAAGACTATTTAAATTAGCTCTACTATTGAATAGGTTCCAGAGATTCTGTAGGTTGCTGCAAAATGCAACAATTATGCTTGTTAATTAATAAATATTATGATGTTTTTAATTCCAGTATGAAATCTTCACTGATTCCATTTGCTTGTTGTTTTCCAGACTTAATTCTAAATGTTGGTCTTAAGCTTTAAAGCTTTGAATAGCTTAGGGCTCTAGTTAACTAATAGGCTGACTGTCTTGATGTTCAGCTGTGAACCTGCCAGGGTCCATTTTTGTTTTATAAGCTCTATGTGCTTAGTATTTGTCAGAAATGACTATGTGTTTATTGTGGTCTATATGTCTTATGTGTGCTTGTTAATTTCTTGCTGAAGGGATATTCACTACAGTTGGAAGCTATGTTATATATCATAAAAGTATATAGATCAGAGTACTGTATTGGAAAATCCTGTCGTAGTATGGTTTTTGCTTATGTATAGACTAGACTGATTATGCTAATCTGCAGTGCAGACAGATGGCTAAGCAGCATGGACTAATGTCCAGTATACTGGGAACTACAAGGATTAGATGTACATTACCGTGTAATCTGAATTCTAAAAACTTACATGGGAAATAATCCTGTCTTAAATATTTTATTTCTTTTTCTGTGCAGCAATATGCAGTCTTCAAAGAACAAAAATCTAGACTATTCAGAAGCATTCTATAAATCTTTATTACCTGTCCAGAAGACTAGTGCTGAGATCATAAATGAAGCACGAAGTACACTAAGGACTTTAAGAACTCAAAGGCCATTTACACCAAGAGATGAGCGAAGGAAACTTTTTGGTTCCACCTCTTCAAGGACACCTGAAAATAGACCACCTTCTGCTTTTAGGTATGAAAAACAAGGGGGGGGAACACCTTTGTTCATACTGAATATGTAGGCTTGAAACCTACTTGAATACTTCTCATCATTCTCAGTTCAAGAAATAAAAAACCAATTATGCAGTTGTCCATATCTTATTACGACATAGGTCCTCTAGAAATATTTAAAGTTACTCACTTCTAAAATGAAAATTCCAATCCAAAACCGTTACTAGGTTTTGTGTATAGGAAGCTAAAGCTGCTGAAATGTACTGGCTAAAACTCTCTTTTTTTTGGTTGGTTTTGTGATTCCAGAAACAATTGCTTATAGAGGAGAAACTTTGTCACTGAATGGCTAACCACTGTAATTATTTATCACCACATACAGAAGGGCACAAAACAATAACAGTGTTAATTCTTCCACTGAATTTACCAGCTAGGAATCTATGAGATAAAACAAAAACTTTTGTTTTTCTTTATAACAAAGCATTTTTGTCCTTTACGTATTATTCCAAGAAAGAAGTTTGAGGTAAATTGAGCAACTTGGCAGTAAAAATATTTTCACTGCATTAGTGACACACAGAAGGAAATCTTGTGGTGAAAAACACATAAACAGCTGTGTACACATTGATTATTATGATTTGTTTTTCCTTCTAGTCTCCACTCTTCTAGCTTTGAGTCAGTTGAGTCAAGACCTGCCTCTTGTGCACGCCTCAGCCCACTGGACCATGTGCGTATTTATTTTTGGCAATGCTTGTATACTCTGTGCCCAATTAAATCTTGACACTAAGAAAACCTGCAATTTGTAGGGATGATGCAGCTTGATGCTTAAACCTACTGCCATATTCCACTGGGGATTTTGTCATCTGCTCAAGATTGTGATCTGGCTGGGGGTGTGCATCAAGGGGAAGGTACTCAGGTCACAGGAGGGGCAAAGATACATTGTAACTTCAGAACAGGAGAGTGAATTTGCAATTTAAGAACAGAAAAATGTGTTCTGGCATTAGCCTATAGCAGAGGTAGGCAACCTTGGCTCTTTTATAACTCGTGGACTTCAACTCCCAGAATTCCTGACTCAGGAATTCTGGGAGTTGAAGTCCAGAAATTATAAAAGATCCAAGGTTGCCTACCCCTGGCCTATAGCAACCAGATAGTTCATATCTAGGACAAAATAGAGCCCTTAGCTGTCACTCGCTATAAAAGATGTAGCATACTTTTTCTGTGGCCATTGGTTTCCCCAGTGATGGTAGGCTAAAGAATGCTCTTGTTCAGGGTAAAAAAACCTGAGCTCCATTCTTTTGATTCAAAGAGCAACTGCACCTTTTGTTAATTATATGATTCAAGCATGAGGGTCAAGAAGATAGCTCCAGCTCAGAAGGACTAAATGTTGGTTCTTGCATTTTTGTAGGTTGCAATCAATAGAAGGCTTAGTTATAGACTACTTAAGTCTTGAGTTGTGATCCCACCTTCTGCTGGAAATCAATTGCTATTTTTCTGGTTCTGAGATTTTTTTTACAAGCATTTCCTATATCATTTGCATTCATAAATGCTAGGATTTTGTTTTATAAACTGAAATACTTGAACAAGTGAATTCTGTGTGCATTGGCACATGTTGTCAATTTTACCCAATATAATGGGACTGCGGCATATATCATGCAAGTGATTTAAGAAATGCTTGCAAAAAATCTCAAAACTGGAGAAATAGCTCTGCCTATTGGGAATTAATAACGTGACTAATGTTTTTACAAAATTTACACAATGCAATCTTTTTTAGTTTTGTTTCGAATTCTGTTGTATTCAGTGTAAACCTTTATGAGAATATCTTCTAAGGAATTAGGAATTTTTACTCTTGTGGTTGAATTGTTCGTATGCTAAATTAAATTTTGTTTTATAACAGAAGCCAAAATTATTGTCATCAGCCTCTAATTATGAAGACTATTGCGTTTCCCCACCTTTACCACCAGTGGATTCAGCGGAGATCAGAAAAGTCAGCAATGCTCGCGCAAGGTTGTCCAAAACTGTTTCCTGTGGGAATCTACTTCCAGATAAACTATTTCTTCCCAATGACTGTAAGAATACTAATCCATAGTTTTTTTCTATAGCAGTATTTTAACACTTTTTAAAATAATGAAGGTAGCCTTTGAATGTGAATCTAAATATCATTCTTCTATCAATAAACCTATTTCAGATTTAGTCAATGCAACCCTGTATGTATTTCCACCTTAGAAGTAAGTACCTTTCAATTTAGTGAGATTCACTCTTAGGTAAT
This sequence comes from Protobothrops mucrosquamatus, assembly GCF_001527695.2. Classification (NCBI taxonomy): domain Eukaryota; kingdom Metazoa; phylum Chordata; class Lepidosauria; order Squamata; family Viperidae; genus Protobothrops; species Protobothrops mucrosquamatus. Next base: position 177,885 of record NW_015387503.1, on the reverse strand, counting down.
GATGTATGTATGATATTATAACCTCTGTATAGTAGTTTGAGCTTTAAATTAGCCATCAGTCCATTATGCTTTCAGTCTAGTAAATGCTCTTGCTGGAAGAAAGACAAGCTTCTTCAAGAAGTTTTGCACAGTTGAAATTTTGTTAAAGGACTTTTACAAACATTTTAAACATTTATATTTCTTTAGAAAAATATTTGATGCAAGGCAAACCAATCACCTGTATTTTTTATAAAGGTACAGTATACAGGTAGTCCTGGACGTACGACTGTTCAAAGTTATGACAGACTTTCCTGGAGGTATTTGCAACCCGGTTTCAATGTTCTGATGGCGTCTCTTCCCCCCCCCTGGTCACATGACCACATGTTGGGTTCTCTGCCCACATTTACAGCCATTTGCAGCATCCCATGGTCATGTGACTGTGTTTTATAATGTAGTTTTGCCGAGAACCAGGATTTACTTCTGTCTTTTAGCAAAATCAGCCTGTGGTGAATCATTGGCTTGCTTAACAATGGCAGCGTACATTTAACTACTACCACCGAAAGGTCTTAAAATTGGGTCAGCCACGTGGATTTCATGATTTATGAGCATGACGGGCCGACTCCATTATGGTTGTCAGGTTGAAGACTACCAGTAGTTGTTCAGTTGCAGTTAGCAAAAACAGCAAATACGTGAAAAAATCGTGTTTCTGAATAGATGTTTTTTTTTTCAATCTTAAAAGCTATCTTTCCGCATGTTTACCTAGTGGAGGGGTAGGCAACCTTGGCTCTTTTATGACTCGTGGACTGCAACTCCCAGAATTCCTGAGCCAGCAGCTAGCTCAGGAATTCTGGGAGTTGAAGTCCACGAGTCATAAAAGAGCCAAGGTTGCCTACTCCTGACTAGTGAGAATACTGCAAGTTTTGTTTAATTACAGGTAAGAGGCTGTATTTTGATCAGCAATTTATCCCAAGGAGTGATCATGAAAGTTTTTCACAAAAGCTGCCTATCCAGTTGAGCGCCAGGGATGCCTGTCTTCCACTAACTTATATAGATCATCATAATAAGATAACAGGAGAAGAATTTTTTCCACAAATGAGAAACATACCATTTCCAGCACAATTCAGCAGGCAAAGGTCAGTATTGTGTTTTTAACTTGTACCATTTTCTCCACCTATATTATCCTGGAACAGCATTCCTCCAGAGATTTGCAGGACTCCCAACTTGCCAGCTTTAAAAGTGCATTAAAAACACATTTCCATAGGACAGGTTAGGGTAAAGCAGGATTGGGGTGGGGTGTTACCTATTTTTATTTCTGTGAGTGGGGTTGAGAGTTAGCTACTCCTCCTCCTCCTCCTGGATAACATGTACTTCGGAGTTTTAGTTGAAATTTTACGATTTTTCTGTATTAAGTTGTCCAGAGTTGAAGCTGGCCTAGAATTTGAAATATAAACTAATAACAAATAAATAGATAGATAAATAATTTTATATACTGCTTCCTATGCAAAAACATCTCTAAGTTACTTTCAAAATGTACAATAAGAATTAAAAGCAATAAATTAAGAACAGTGTTTTTTTTTTTTAAAAAAAAAACCCCAACATACAGAAAAAACAAACAGGAAGAAAACTTCCTCCATATGGAAGAGGCCAGGATCAAGGGAAGATGTAATTATAGGCAGGTCAGAAATATAAACAAACAACTAGAAGTGAATTTCTAGACCAGAGGTCCCCAACCTTTTGGGCACCAGGGACCGGTTCTGTGGAGAGAGGTTTTTCTGCTGACCGGAGGGTGCGTGGTTTTGTGTCTGCCTGCATCCCATAGATGGGGCTTGCTTGTTTGTGCGGCCCTGTTGCTGGCATGCCGCGGCCCAGTACAGACCGGGGGTTGGGGACCCTTGTTCTAGACTCTCAATGTCCGGATCAGTATGGTTGGGCCATCTAGTCCCAAGTTGGTTAGGTTCTTACTGTACATGTCAAAAGCAAAGCTTTGAATCTGGCTTTACAAGCTACTGTAGTTATTTCAGCAGAACTGTTATATATAAATACCCAATTGCTCTATTGTAGCTGCAGCTTTAGCTTCTGCCCCAATTACAAGAGTAACCATATATGGAACAGGTTATAGCTGTTTAAGTTCGAAATTATCAGAACATGGACATCATTAGTAGCTGTTTGTGTTCAGGAAAGGACAAACTAATTGATATACCAATTGAAGCTAGTAATAGTTGCTGCCCCCTGCTCCCCAGCCTACACCGAGGTTATTTCAGAGTGTACAATTATAGTGTTGATTCTAGGACCACTCATATCTCTGTTCTTTCTGAGCGAATGCATAGGATTGAGGCCTGAGTTGGATCTAGATCATTTCATTATATGCTTTAAAAAAAATTTAAATGCCATAGTGTGCAAAAAAAGTCCAGAATATTCCAAAATTTGTTTTTATTCATTGAACATAGAAACTGAACTGAGAATTAGTTTTACTACTCAAGTGAATATTTGATTGCAGGAGGACTGGCATATACTCTTCTTTATAATTGCTAAGACTAAAACCTTCTGTAGACTGATAAGTTAAATTTACTCGTTTGTTCTATACTTTTGTATTTTACATTGTAGAATTATTAATGTCAGTTTGTTGCAGCTACCTATACCTAACTTAATTAATCTCTGACAATGTATTTTCAGCTTTCCTTATTCTTTTAAGCTGCTTGTTTAAATGCCACAATTGGCTTAGTTTAATTCACTGACAATATTAATTGTACCAGTAATGCACGAAATCTTAGGTGCATGTCCTTTTAAATATAGAATTTACACTGATAGGTAGACTAGGTTAAATGATACAAGACATCTCTAATTTTAAATGTGTCTATTTCAGATAATATCCTTAGAATATAGCTAAAATAATTCATATAATGTTAGTGCCTTCTGCACACGTTAGTTTTCTCCCCTATTGCTCCATTCCCTAGAATACAATAATATTTGAGGCATTAATATTTAACCGACTCTAAGAACTATTTTATAATTTCATAGGTGTGTAGGTGATAAATGTTGCTTATTTAAGCAGTTCTCATGAAATAGTAACATAGTTCCTAATGAATAGTTTTAAATAGATTTAGAAATATTTTTTTTTTAAATTAAGAATTTCCTTTTCCATAATAGATATAAATTATTCTAATTTCCAAGCTTCCTGAGATAAATCAGATGCCTTTTTAATGAAAATGTTTTGCTTAAGACTGAAAGTAGGATTGGGACCCCATATAGCAGTGACGGCGAACCTTTTAGAGACCAAGTGCCCAAACTGCAACCCAAAACCCACTTATTTATTGCTGGGTGCCAGGTGGGCATGGCCCACTGGGTGGGCGTGGCTGTAGTGGTCATGGCAGACAGTGCGTGTGGCCAAGTGGGGGTGGTCATCTCGATGTTGCTCGTGGGGAGGGACGCCTGTGGGGACTGGGCAGGGTTGGGGGAGATCCAGGGGGTCTCTGGCAGGTGGGATGGTGGGCAGGAGGCAAGGTGAGGCAGGACAGGGGTGCCATTGTTGCAGGGCAAGGTGAGGAAAGGGCTGGGGCAGCCGCTGCCTGACACCATCAGCCCCCCGCACACAGAGGCCAGCGAGCGCACAGGGGCCGACAGTGTCCATCAGCAGCCACAGCCTGCCAGCCCCTCGACCGGCGCACTCTGGGGCGTTGCAGCCCGCCACCAGAAGTTCAGAGAAGCTGCGTCTGAGCTGGACGGACAGCTGACAGCTGAGGAGGCGATGCAGTGGGTCGCACCCAGAAAAAGGAGAGCATGCGAGGCCAGGAGGGATGGGACGGAGGGGAAGGAAACCAGCCGTGCTGGGATGCATCTGGCCATGTGGGACCTCAGCGAGTTAGCAGGCGGCTGGTTGAAGAGAGACAGTTGCCATCTCCGGGGCATGGCGCGTGTGCCCACAGAGAAGGCTCTGAGTGCCGCCTCTGGCACGCATGCCATAGGTTCGCCATCACTGCCATATAAGTTTTTCACTTTTCTAATACATTTCAAAGTAAAACTGGAAAATATCTTATTTGTGAAAAAAACAAAAGAACAAAGTTTAAAACTTTTAAAGACTAATATTAATACCTAAATGTTGCATTAATATCGACTGCTGATCAACTAGAGCAGGGGTAGGCAACCTTGGCTCTTTTATGACTCGTGGACTTCAACTCCCAGAATTCCTGAGCCAGCATAGCTCATAAAAGAGCCAAGGTTGCCTACCCCTGAACTAGAGTATTAGTGTTTACGGAATTTAAGGTTTCCATGCTTTGTTTCTTATCCCATGGTTTACATTTTGCCTTTACATGATTGTATCTGCTCAGGCTCAGAAGCTCATCATTTTTTATGTTCAGTAATGATGACCTCTTGTGGTATGATTCTTTTACTACAAGACGGGTAGATTAAATTTAAAACGCTGTATAAAATTGTGTTAAATTAAATGCGTCACGTAAATAAACGAAACCAATGTGTTTCATATTAAATCACTTATTAAAGAAGAAGCATTCATTTCTGATATAAGGAAACAAGTAGAAGTCTAAGAGAAGGTAAAATATGTTGTCTTTTATCCCATTTACATTCCTTGTTAATTAAAAAAAAATACACGTGGCATAAAGGATTGGGTATTGCTTTCAAGACTTTGACCAGAGGATATAAATAGAGGCTCAATTTCCTTTCCTCAGCTTATCCAGGGAGAGAGCAAACAGACTCCTGCTCCTTTCCCGGCTGATGAAATCCTCAAACTGGTTATGGTGAGACAATTTTGCTTGAGAAACAGGTGGTTTGCCGCCCACTCATTCTCAGTGCTGTGTCAACTCTTGGGTAGAGTGTGCTAAAAACAAACCTCTTAGGAGCACTGATCATCTAATTGTGAGTTGCAGTTCGCTGTAATGAGTGTTGCTATCCTCTGACCAAATTAGATTACAGGAGATTTCTTTGGTTTGCAAGAGAAGTGTGTGAACTCCTTAACCCAGACATGTCAAACATAAGGCCCGGGGGCCGGATGCGGCCTGCGAAGTGGTTTCATGTGGCCCACGAAGCCATCCTGGAAACAGTGAGGGAACAGCCCCCACTGCCTTGGCCCTGGCCCAGACCAGCCGGGAGCCAATGTACAATTTTGTGGTAGCCGTCTATGCTGAAACGCATTCAGTCTTAGCTCCACAAGGCCGTCTAGAAACAGCGAGGAACCAGCCCCTGCTGCGTCGGTCTCACCCACTGGGTGCATTCTGGGGAGGTGTCACTCTTTGTGAGGAATGAAGAAATGGACCATGCCTTGGCGCTTGCCCCGGTCCCACCCCCTTCTGCCAGAGATCCTCAGATCTGTCCCACTTCTATCCAGGCCCCCACAGGCACCCTTGATGTGAACGATGTAGAGCTGGCCATGCCCACCCAGTAGGTCACACCCACTTCATCCACGCCCATCCAGTAGGCTGCACCCACCCTGGCCACCACCACCCCGAGGGCAACCGCAATGCTGATGCGGCCCTCAATGAAATTGAGTGTGACACCCCTGCCTTAACCTATCAGAAAGTTATTAAGTTACTTGCAGCGGTTGGTCACAACAGTTGATGAAAAGTTACGATAAATAATTTGTACCAATGGAATGAGAGATATTGACGAATATCCCTGCTCAGTTTGTTTAGCAATTGGTATATGAGAGAGAAGAAGAGAGAGTGTACGTTTAATTTTGGTTCCTGAGGAAATCCAAATTGTTTGGATGCAGAGAGATCTAGTAGCACAGTTTGGCCAGGTGTTAAAAAGTGCTCTCTACTTACTAAAATGCATTCCAAGTTTAGTGGGTGAAAGGTCAGAGTAAATATTATATATGTATTCATAATTTTGATGACTTTTTGGCATTTTTAAAAATTACTGCTAATTTTACCCCCCTTTTTAGTGACCAGTTTAATACACAAGAGTCTCCTTTGTCATATCCAGACTATACTGAAATGACTAAATCTGCAACTAAATCAGGTACATGTTACAGACTTAGCCCATATATAATTTTTAATTGTAATTTAATGATAAATGAATGAGCCTTGGCAAGCCAGAGCAAAGCTTCAGTCTTAAGTACTCCTCCCATGAGTCCAAAAGGAAGAATAAACTTTGACTTAACCTAATCACAAGTCCTTGTTTGTCATAACATATAAAGCAGGAATTATGTTGTCAAAACGTTTGATAAAATAAAACTAAATGATAATTTATTTCTTCTCCTGATCTTTGGCTTGCTCAAGCTCATTTGTACAGTTGTTGGATATCATTGAGTTAGGTCTGACTCCTGGAGATTCTATGGACAATTACCCTCCATCTTGATTTGTTCCTGGTGATGCTCCACAGTTTTTTTATGGACATTCCAGGGTTTCATCTATCCACTTTGCCTTCCTGTCTTCTACGTTTCTCAACTTTACCAATCTAGTCGTTTTATCTAGTTTCATCCTCATTTCATCCTCAGCTGTCATTGCATGCCCAAGATTGAGTTTCTACTTGGTAATTATTGCCTCAATGGAATAGTCTGTCAGTCTTTCTTCCAGCATGGATTGATTGGGTTTTTTTTTCTAGTCTGCGGTATTCTTCATATCTTTGATTCAGATGTTTACTTTTTTTCATTCTTTTTTCAGTTCCTAGATGGCTATTGCTTTAATTATTCTGCTATGTATTGGCATAAAAATATACCTAGACTTCGTGATATTTTATAAAAGTGTCATTGCTTTTTCCTAGAAATAGTCTCTTCTTTATTTCTTTAGCATATTGTTCAGCTCAGGAAAACAATTATATACTATGTTCAATATTTATGCTCAGTTATGATAGCTAAGCGTACTGGTTAATATTGCTTTTGTTAATATTAATATGGATTTTTAACTTTCAGTGTATACTTTCCTAGTTAACTTTTAAAAATCTTTATTTTTAGCTTTGTGGGTGTCATTCACAAAAATCAAACTGCTAGTGTTTTAACGTCCAGTTTGAATTTAGTGTGGTGAGCCAGTTTGATGTAGTGGTTAAGATGCTGGCCTAGAAACAAGAGACTGTAAGTTCTAGTTCAGGGGTCTTCAAACTTGGCCCTTTTCTGACTTGTGGACTTCAACTCCCAGGCATGCTAGCTGAGGAATTCTGGGAGTTGAAGTCCACAAATCAGAAAAGGGCCAAGTTTGAAGACCCCTATTCTAGTTCTACCTTAGGCATGAAAGCCAGCTGGGTTACTTTGGGTTAGTTATTCTCTCTTAACCCAATCTACTTCTCAGGTTTGTTGTTGTGGGAAAAACAGGAGGAGAAAGGAGTATTAGGTATGTTTGCAGGTGCAAATTACTTATAATAATAAAGGCAGGAGAACAATTTAATAAAAAACATCCCAAACATTTTCCCCAGTCATAGAATGATGTTGGTTCCTTGATATTTTGGACAGTTGAAGATGCTGGATGAGTGCTGCACGTGTAATAAAGACTTAAGATTTTCTCTTTGATCATACTTTTTCAAGTGAAGTTTTTTTCATGCAGTTAAAAGCTTATGGTTGACTAGACATTTTTTGTATAAGGTTTATATTTCTGCTGGTTTAGATAACTTTGTTTGGTAAGAGTCCAAGATAAGCAAAAATTAATATATGATGGTAAGTCATGTATAAATTATTGGAAGGTTGATCCTTAGATTTTTATTGCTTCATGAAATTGGCAGAGATGGGATGAAAGACAATGGGATCCTTGAAACTTGGAGACAGTGACAAAGTGTTTAATTAAAAAAGATGATTTAATTCTGCTAATTGATTGCATAATTTTGGGGCAAAGTGTTGGAATTAATCTAACAGTGCTAGATTATATTGATTAGAATGAATAATCTTGTTTTAAATTTATTACAGAATAGAATCAATCTTGTTACATTGTAATATGATGAGAATTATAGAACAGGAATACGGTGTCGCCCAGTGGTTTATCTGTGGACGACTTAAAAACCGTAGTATTATAAAAATTCCAGTCATTAGCTGAGAAATTATATCAGAGTGATATTGGGGACTTGTATTCCATTCCGCATCATTAAACAATATAATATGAAGTTCCATTGTATCCTTCATGTTTGTTAACATTTATCTGAAATTCTTGAGATTAGTCATCCAGAAATTTGGATGTACAAAGTATCATTATTAATTAATTAATTAATTAATTAATTAATTAAATTTATATACCGCCCTATCTCCCTTACAAGACTCAGGGCGGTGAACAGGCGATACTAAAAACCACAATAATAAATAAATAATTTCTATGCTAAAATCAAATTAAATGACAGGCCTGTTCTAAAAACACCCCATACAAAACCCCCACTAAAACATAATCAAACTTAATCAAACTACGCCAGGCCGGCCGCACGGAATAGATGGGCCTTCAGGGCTCGGCGAAAAAGGCG